>NC_088416.1:20302295-20602295 GCF_034236695.1 Oncorhynchus nerka
TTTTTGCCAGTAAAACCATTGAGTCTTCTAAAGTGTCCTCGGTGTTGATGGTGGTGGTAATAGTGGTCCCAAAAAAGCTTGATGACACACAACCACTGTCTTCAGAAGTGCAGTTTTTAAGCAAGTGGACCATTTGAACAGCCAAATGAAACTAGTTTTTTTTTAAATGCATAGAAAAAAGGTTGAGAGGGATGACTGCTAGAAAAAAAAAAACATACACAAACAATTTCAAGTCCAGATTTCTTTTTTTACAAGAAGCAGACTGGGCCAACTTCAATGCCAAATTCCTGATTGGGTGCACCAACGTCCATAGGAGCGATGTCAATAATAGGCAGACGGGATGTTTTCGTTGTCTTGTAGTCGATGACTGTCTTGCCCCATGCACCGGTGTGCGACTGTGATGAGAAAACGAGATGAAAACGGCACAATCAGAATCCATAGGTTGCATTTCCTGATCAATTGAAATCATTCCCTGCCCTCCCATGTACCCTTTCAAAAGATGGCTCCTGGAAATACAGAGTTATGAGGAATAACATCTCAGATACTATCACAAAGCCCCTCACATTAATCCCTCATCTGCTTGTCCTATACCAACACCATAATCCCAAAAGCCCTTTACAATTTCACCTTAACAAGATTACTGCTGCTCATACCCACAGTTTTACATCAACTACCTCTTCAAGAGGAGAGAATTCTCTCTTGAACCATTCCCGAGAGGAAGGATTCTTTCTAGAGAAGTTCCTGAGCGGACGCTGGCTAAGATATTCTCTGCTGTGTGTAACAGGAGGAAGGAGGACTCACCGTGCAGCCGTCCTCGGTGACGCTGTATGTGAAGCGGCTGTTGCCCTCGGCTCTGATCTCGATCTCGTTGGAGCCCTGGAGCAGCAGGGACTTCTTCAGGTTGCCGGACTGCTGGTCCATGTAGGCGATGCTGTTCTTGCAGTGGTATGTGATGTTCTGGCTGGCCTCAGTGGCCATAAGGCGCAGGAAGGTCAGCTGGATGTTAACATCCTGAGCGCTGGAACCCTCGCTGCCATACTCGAACTGTAGGGGAGAGGTGAAAGAGATGGAGTTAGCATGGTTTGGAGTTAGCGTCAAGGACTCATCATCCCAGAGAATGGTGCGATTATGGCCCTCTTTTCTCAACAAGCCCAGTTTGTGGATCCGAGGTTCTCACCTGGAAGCCATCGGTCATTGCCTCGCCGAACCAGACGTGCTTCTTCTCCTTGATGTTCTTGCTGGTGTACCAGCTCTTCTTGGGGATTTCTGCCTCGGTGGGGTAGACGCAGGTCTCGCCGGTCTCCATGTTGCAGTAAACCTTGATGGCGTCCTGGGTGCAGCCCTGGTCGGGGTCGATCCAGTACTCGCCTACATGGAGGAGAGTGGATCGCGTCAAGAACATCCAATGTGATTGTTGTTGTTAAGAGACTACACGGACAGCAAGACTCACCAGAAACTCAAAGAGCATGTGTCTACTGAAGACGTCTTTACACCCTATGCTAAAGCGTGACAGAACCAATCCAGCTTTCCTCAAAGCCAAGCAATTTCTTGACTAACAGGAGCGAGCAACTGTAGTCAAGAGTGGGTCTATGACTCACCGCTCTTCCAGTCGGGGTGGCACATCTTCAGGTCTCTGCAGGTGCGGGCGGGGTTCTTCTTGGTGCCCTCGGGAGAGCGGATGTTCTCAATCTGCTGGCTCAGGCTCTTGAGAGTGGTGTCAACCTCCAGGTCGCGGTCACGCATCACGTTGGCGTCATCGGCGCGGAAGTGACGGAAGGGATCGGGGGCCTTCTCCTGAGCGGGCTGAGCAATGAAGCCCATGTCGAATCCACCGCCGGGAGGTCCGGGGGGGCCAGGGGGACCGGGAGGGCCAGGGGGTCCCTATATGTGGAGGAAGCAAAGGCCAACCAAGATAGGATGTAAAGAAGAATAAGAGGAGTACAAGGATCAAAATATATGGATTTTGAAGTGGTTGATGTGACTTACAGAGGGTCCCATCTCTCCAGAGCGACCACGGGGTCCGGGAGGTCCGATGGGGCCGGGCAGACCGCTCATACCATCCTTACCGGCGGCACCAGAAGATCCAGAAGGTCCCTAGTGTAGGGAGAGCCATAGCTTAATACGACAGTGTGGACTATCCACGTCATGTTGTCACCAGAGAAGTGATCCACAGTCGGAACGTTGCTGTGCTGATAGTTGTGTGACCGCTGTCGTAATGTGGGTCATACTCACTCTAGGTCCAGCGGGGCCAGAGGCTCCAGCAGGTCCTGACTCTCCAGATGGTCCCTATGGGCAGAAACAATAGATTTAGGTGCCTGTTATATCAAACAACAATATTACAGGGAGAAGGTTGATTTCCCCCCCACCCCACCCACCCACTTGCTAGGTTTTGTGATATCTTGGCTTCATGCAGAAATATCTCTTCCCCTGTGCCTTTTGCGGGCATTTCTGAATCTAGCCATTTATGGTGTACTGCATGAGGATAAAGGGTAGCCATTTCCCTTGTTTCTGCTTGAGTCACTTGTGTGTCGTTATTATTGTCAATTTGTAATCAGCAGGGGTACTCACAGAGGGGCCAGAGGGTCCCTGCATGCCAGTGAATCCTCTATGTCCCTTCATGCCTCTCTCTCCAGCCTCGCCAGCCTCTCCCTTGTCTCCACGAGCTCCAGCGGGTCCCTGGGTGAGAAAAGGACAGGTGTGTTCAGTATACCCTTTCCTCAGACTCAGAGTGGAAGAGCGGATATTGTGTCCCTCGTGATGGTTTTATGAGTCTGTGATGGAGTATACACGTACTGATGAGCCACGGGGACCAGCAGGGCCAGCAATACCAGCGGGGCCAGCAGGACCCTGAAGGAGAGAGAGAAAGAGATTATGACAATCAATTCCATTGATAATCCCAACTGGCATGTCATATGCTGTATTCTAACAGCACTACAAACAAAGCCCTCAACCCCTTCTACAGCCTTAACTAGTTTGCAATAGGCGGCCATTTTGAGGCTACAACAGTTTAACATGCAGTAAGGTCTCTGAACATTATCAAGTCTGAATTGCCGCCCAGTTATATATTCCTCGTCAGTCTAATGGAGTAATGGTGGAGGATCTGGACACTTACAGACTCTCCACGGTCACCAGACTTTCCAGCAGGGCCAACGGGTCCAGGGGCACCAGGGGGTCCGGGGGCACCGGAAGCACCAGCGGAACCAGACTCACCGCGCTCTCCCTATAGGCAGGACAAAGAGGAACAGAGACGGGCCAAGAGAAGATCAACCTCCTGGACATGATCCCAATACATTACAGTATGTGATGCCTATTTCAGCCATGCAAGTAGTCGTGTAAACAGGCTGGTTCCCAAAGTGAAGGGTTGAATCTGTCTTGAGGACATGTGTATGAGCAGAGCTCTCACCTTGGGTCCAGCAGCACCATCGCGACCAGAAGATCCCTCGTTACCAGGAGTTCCCTCGCGACCAGACTCACCAGGTGCTCCAGCCAGTCCAGGGGGTCCCATGGGTCCGGGGGGTCCACGCTCACCAGAGGGGCCACCAGGTCCCTGCTTGCCAGGCTCTCCCTAAAGCAGGAAAACAGGGTTAGAGAACAGGGTTAGATCTCAACCACAACACGAGAGTAACCACGACTGAAGTAGAGCAATGGCGACTCAACTGTATGAATAAGCTACTGCAAGAGCGTTGCACTTGTCGGCCTCCATCTTGGCAGAGATAGCACAGAGGGCCTTTAGCATCATTGCGGCAGGCTTGTAGACTATCCAATCACTGCCTTATTGAAAAACTAGGGATCTCCACCATGAACTTGGGTCTCCTCTGCGAAAGCCTAACGGCATTTAACATGAAGTTCTACAACTAGCTCTCTACGTCACTGACCAGTTGTCCGGCGAGGCCGGGGAAACCGCGTTCGCCTCTCTGTCCGGGCAGACCAACAATACCACGCTGTCCACCAATACCCTGAGGTCCGGGAGTTCCAGAGGGTCCCTGTAGGAGAGAAAGAGAGAATAGGTCATCGAGGCGTCCCTTTTCTAAAGCGTCAGATCTATACTCCAGCGGCGTGTGTTACAGGTGTACTCCAAAAGGAGTATTCGTATTGTTCTGGCTTGTCAGTGTAGCGGTCAGAGTGTTACTTTGTTAGGGTGACGGTGACGGCCCTTCCCCCCAAAAAAGGGATACTTACATTGGGACCATCTCCACCAGGCTGTCCCTTCTCTCCCTGGGCACCAGGGGGTCCGGCAGCGCCGAGCTCACCAGGACGACCGGCGGGGCCAGTCTCACCACGGTTACCCTTCTGTCCTTCCTTTCCACCAGGTCCTGGGGGTCCGGGGGGTCCGTTGTTGCCCTGAAAGAAAGAGGAGTGGATGGTTGAGTATGAGATGCGGCCCGAAGTTGACCGAATACACCAGTATCAATGGCTGTTATCAATGACCGTATTGTGATCAGCTACATGCTAAGCTAACGCCTAGCTAGATGCTTGTTGTGTCTTGGGTTGGTTGCACAATAAAAGTTGTCTTGATAGTTGTGCTGTTGTATTGTGGGATTGCTGTTTTAAGCTGTCATCGAGCCGTTCGCTTGCTTAGTGTTAGCCTATGGTTGAATCTGGAACCTATGGCCACAGCCAAGGTATTGACTGGCATACTGATGGAGGATGGGCATGGTTCAGTGTGAATGGTGGAGAAAGAAGTACTTACAGATGGGCCAGGAGGTCCAACTCTACCAGCAGCACCGGGGAAACCAGTGGCACCCTACGGAGAGAAAAGAGAGGCACTGGTCAACCTAGTTGTATCAGATTGGGAAGCATGATACTACTTTACAAATGCCATCTTTTACAGTCAGACAGATGAGAGGATGCTGGGAGGATAAGATACAAAGCTACTTACAGGGGGACCAGCAGCACCACGGGCGCCCTTAGCTCCGGTGTTTCCAGCGGGACCCTGTGTGGATACAGCAGTGCTTCAGTCCGTAAGCAAGAGCAACACAAACACCTCTGTAATACGATGTACTACAGCGACGTACAGTCATGCATGCACACATTTTACATATGGGTCATCCCGGGAATCGAAACCCACTAGCCTGGCATTGCAACTGCCATGCTCTACCAATTGAGCTACAGAGGACCATTTAAGATGGTCCAGGGTGGGTACCCAGTGGTCAGTCCCACGTGTTATACCTGAGGTCCAGGGGCTCCTGTAGGTCCAGCGGGTCCCTGAGCACCACCGTCACCCTTGGCACCGTTATCTCCAGCCTCTCCCTTAGCACCAGGCTGACCGTCACCACCCTGAAGGAGAAGAAGTAATTGAGTGAATGCGGAGCAGATTAGTGTGGCGGTTCATCTAGACTGGCTGCTATGGTAAGAGAAGCCCGTCTCATTTAATGCCAATGAAATCTATTTAGAATCGCCATAGTGTGCAAGATGTTGCGAGTCGTCATCTTGATTGACACCCACCGTCCGTTTGAATTGGCAACTGATTTCTGTGTGAATTGAGAACAATTTCTGTGTGAATTGAGGACAGGTAAAGAGGTGTGTGTGTGTGTGTGTACTTACAGGAGGCCCAGCGAATCCAGCGGGTCCAGGGGCGCCAGACTCACCGCGCTCACCCTGGGAGAGGAGAAGGTTAGGGTTAGTCAGGTCAGGGGTGTGTTAAAGGTCGGGGACAAGCATCATATGAGTGTGGGTCAGTTCTCTCTTCTATACACCTTTCATTTCTACTTAAGTTTCATTCTTTATTGCTCATTTTGGTGCTTGGTAAGTTCCGGGCACCATTTAAGCTTTTCTTCGTGCATTGTGGTGACGTGGTCTCTATTTGAAGCTTCAAGACTGACTCCCATAGAGAGAGGCCTGTGGCGTGGATGCATGGGGAGCTATTTTATTTAGGTATTTTTGTGTCATGTCTGTGGCGAGGTGGGAACCGGGTGGGACGGAGGTACTCACAGGTGCACCACGGGCACCAGAAGGTCCACCAGGTCCAGGAGCGCCAGTCTCTCCCTTGTCACCAGGAGATCCAGCAGGGCCGTTGGGTCCAATGGGGCCAGTCATACCACGGACGCCATCCTTACCACCGGCGCCCTCAGCACCCTTGACTCCTTGGTCACCCTGTCGACACAAGAGCAGCTGAATTAGTACTGTAAGCTGTGGGTTATGCAGATACAGAGACGGAGGAGAGCTTTTTCTGGACTCAGTCAAGTCCACTGTTAATGCAAGTGGGAGTTTGGATGGATCGGAGTGCCACAGAAGTATGAAGTCGAGGCCCACTGATGAACATGCATTTGGGCATGGAGGATGATAAGTGAAGGGTGGGACACCGGTACTCACTCTGTCTCCCTTCAGGCCTGGCAGACCACCAGCACCACGCTCTCCGGGCATTCCCTGCAGGCCAGGGGGTCCTTGGCCACCGGGGGCGCCTGCGGCACCAGCCTCTCCCTTACCACCATCGTTACCAGCAGAGCCTGGAGAGCCACGGGCACCAGCGGGTCCAGATGGGCCAGGGGCACCACGCTCACCGGGGAAACCTCTGTCACCCTGGGGTACGGAGAGAAGAGAGGGCATCAGCTTTGGTTCTGGAGCATCACGTGTATACAAGGTGAAGGATGTCATCGATGCCAATGCTAATGTCTTTAGCCTGGGTCAGCTGGGTGCTAGTCTGTTGCTGCTTCAGCTGTTAGCCGTTGCCTTGCTTGGCTAAGTCGCTAGGCCACAGTGTAGCTGTAGCAGTCCATCACCCAGGAAGTGATGCCATTATTATTCTGGGATACTCACTCTGGATCCAGCGGCACCAGGGGCACCACCCTCACCGGGAAGACCCTAGAGAGAGAGAGAGAGAGAGAGCGAGAGAGAGAGAGAAGATATTAGAGACTACGACTAGAGATTTGAAATCTGCATTTGTGATGCTCAATGTTCAGCTGCGTCAAGTCCCAAATCTTGACAGGAAGTCAAGTGTCATGTAGTGATGAGTAGCAAGGACAAGGCGTGGGGCAGCGAGTGACTACACCAAAGGTGCTGCAGTCCTGTAGTATTCTTACCTGCTCTCCGGGCTTTCCAGTCTCACCAATAGCGCCTTGGGGTCCTGGCAGTCCCTGTTATACAAAGAGACAAGTGAGAGACAGGTGAGGCAAGGGTCAGAGGTCCTGAAGTAGAAGGAGGTCTGCGATTGGTCAGGTGCTGCTCATTTCCCATAGTTCAGTGCTGTACCTGGAATCCAGGGGGGCCACCGGCTCCCTGCTCGCCTCGTTCTCCAGAAGGTCCCTGAGGAGGAGAAGAGTCGGTTAGGAAAATCAGTGTGACCGGCATAATGGTGGGTGCTACACCTTGGTTGTGATGGGGTTACCCCCATATCATGTAAGGAAACACAAACTGAGTGGTTTTGCAGTCTCCTAGGAGATTCCATGCTGGCTTGTATTAGTGGTAGTGTTTGTTTGTGTGCAAGTGTGACACAGCGCGGGTAATGCTGAAGAATGTTGTCCTCAAAGCTTTGGGGAGAATGGGAGTGAAGCATTGTGGGATGCTGGAGAGTGGAAGTGTACTTACGGCAACACCGGGAGCACCAGGAGCACCAACATCACCATCCTTGCCGGGAGCACCAACAGCACCACCGGGTCCCATGACTCCTCTCTCACCAGGCTTGCCACCCTCACCCTACAGGGGAAGACAAATACCCATTAGCTCATTTCCCATCAGACAGCAATTCTGTATACTAAAACCTAGGTATTAGGCTATGGACACCTATGTCATACATTGTAGTGAAGGCTGATGAGGTGAGAACGGCTCATAGGAATGGCTGGAATGGAGTCAATGGAATGGTATAAACCACATATGTTTGATACCATTCCATTGACTCCATTCCACCGCCATTATTATAAGCCTTCCTCCCCTCAACAGCCTCCACTGTATACATTGGGTTACCTCTCAATTTCAGATCTCATTTCTCGAATTAGCCCGTAAATTATTGTGCCCGAATAAGATCAGCATGAGAGAGAAGGGTTACTCACTGCGGCTCCCTTAGGTCCGGGGAATCCCATGACTCCGGGCTGGCCTCTGGCTCCAACGGGGCCGGGAGGTCCGGGGCGACCATCTTGACCACCGGCACCCTGTCACAGGAGAGGGCAGAGAGTCAGTGACCACAGTGATAATCGGTGGAAGTAGCCATAGGTCATCAGTGTCTTTCAGTGTCGTTGAATTGGTGTCGTGAGGGTCAGATGAATCTGTAGCTGAGGAACTTACAGAGGGGCCAGTCTTGCCATCGGGACCGGGGCTGCCAGGGCTACCAGTCATACCCTAGAGATGGGGGGGGGGGGCAAAGGTGAGAGGGCAAAGGTCAGGCACATAACAACCGTAACATAAGCACATAACATAGGCAGCATACACATCTTGTCATATTAACATGAATATATTGGTTTCATGTTTATAGTATATATTAGTCGTTGAATAGTTATCCAACAATGATAAAGTATAACGAAAAGGTCCTGTGATCTGAGACCGGTCCCCTGTCTAACTCACCTTGGATCCAGGCATACCAGGCTCGCCGTTGCGGCCAGGCTCACCAGTGTTACCCTTAGCTCCAGCAACTCCGGCACCACCACGCTCACCAGGGCCACCCTATTATGGAGGGAGAGAGAGAGATGGAAAGAGAAGGGTGGAGAGAGGAGTTTGCTATACTTAGCTATTGGCCATAGCATGTAGCAACGTTTGGAGGTGAACTGTGGTATATACATTTGAACATGTGTGTATGTTCCAGGTATATGTGTGTAGTCACCTTGGGGCCAGAAGCTCCATCAGAACCAGGGAAACCACGGCTACCAGGGGCACCCTGTAGGGGGCGACAAACACAACACAGGTCAATACCACAACACTGTCTGTCACTCCGTCAGTACGACAACATTCCTGCTACCTCAGTACCATAACACAGCCATTCAGTAACATTACATCACTGCTCAGCAATCACAGCCCTCTGGTGGCCAAATTAGGTTATGAGCTAGCTATTGGTTCCAAAAAGAGATAAGTCAATGTGATTATTTATGTGATGGAATAGTGGTATAGATATCATCATTGTGTATGCATGTGCCAATACTAGCTGTACTGTGAGGAAGTAAGCAATGTATAAAAATACTAAATGCCCAAGTTCTTGTATAGCACTCTCCTACTGACCCAGTTCCTATAGTTGATTTAAAGCATTATATTGGATGGTTCAAATCATATCATTTTGATGGGTATGAGGCAGTAACGCAATGGTGGTTCTTCGGAATAGGAAGACAGTGGAGCAAGAGTATTGTAGATTTGGAGGACTACAACACAGTTTAGTGAGCCGGGGGGGGGGGTGCTATTCTAAAAGTAGGAGATAGAAAGACAGTGAAAAGGAGATATTGGTCAACAGATGCTAACACCGGGCTAGTTCCGTTATTATAGCATACCTTCCTCCTCTCTCTCTCCTAACGAGAAGGGGAAGAGGGGGGGCGCCTACGTGTAAAGGACAGGAGAACAGTATGATGAAGAGGGGACACTGTGACTATCTGGGTTACTTACGCGCTCGCCAGGGGGCTCCACGGGCACCAGCACCACCGGGCTCACCACGGCCTCCTCGCTTGCCTTCCTCACCAGCAGGGCCGGCGGGTCCCTGGACTCCAGCGGGGCCCTGGGTAATGGAGAAGAAACAGGATGAAGGTCAGAGAAATGGAGGGTGGCAAGGCATTGTGCTGAGATGTGGATCAGTACAGTGGTAGAGTTCAAACACATACGGACTGCTGACTGAGCATGTGCGGACAGAGTACGTGCTATGGGTGACTTGGTGGATCGTATTTGACCAAAGAGGAAGTAAAAAGGTGTACTTACAGACTCTCCCTTAGCACCAGCCTCTCCTTTGGCTCCATTAGCACCAACCTCACCCTAGGTTGAAGAAATCAGAATCCACACTCAATGGTCTGTGCATTCTGACCAAGTTATAACATCAATATAAATTAAGATAACATATATTTATTTTACATTTTTTGTACAATATCTAGTGATGGAAGTCAGAGAGAGCTGGACTTACAGTGTTACCCTTGGGTCCGGGAGCTCCACCAGCACCCTGGGGTCCGGGGGGTCCACGGGGTCCAGGGAAGCCAGGAGCACCAGCAATACCAGAAGAACCCTGGAGGAGGCAACAGAGAGACAATCATTATACTTCCTGGATTCATCATCACTGAGTGACCAGTCAGTGACAACAATATTGGCAAATAGACAAGCCAATGACAACTAAAATGGCTAGTTCAGTGAGGAATGGGGGGAGGTGTCTACTTACAGGGGCACCCTTGGTACCGGGGTTTCCGTCAGCACCGTTGTTTCCCTACAAGAGATACAAACCAACGGGTTAGCGGGGAACGTCTCTCACAGGGACAACAAATGTAACTTAAAGTCTCCAACGAGGCCCAGAGGTGTATTTCACTAGAGGTTTCTAGAGCTGAGACTCACAGCGAGGCCAGCAGCGCCAGCGGGTCCGGGGTTACCAGCCTCTCCACGGGATCCCTGGGGTCCCTCGCCACCACGAGCTCCCTGGGCACCAACCTCTCCCTGTTGGGGTGAAGATAGGTCAGGGCAAGAACCTGGAACTAATATTGTACTAGTACTACTCTAAGTGCTACCCTACACAAGTACTACTCTAGTAGTACTACTGCTACCAAGTTAAGTACTACTGTACTAGTACTGTACTACCCTACTCCCTAGTGTTAGTACTGTACTATGCTGCCATTCAATTAAATTATGTCCACATCATGACCCCATATAAATCAATGTGACCTCTGACCCCACATGACCCCTGTAGGGGTCATCCTTCAGATAAGCACCAACCCAACAGCTGTTCTATTAAAGAAAGAGGATGATTCGTCACTTGGGGCCGATGTAGTTAGCCACCTTTTTTTTGTGCTAGAATGGATGTAATGTATGTTTTTATCTCATCTACCTCTCCAAATACTGCCCCCTGGGAAAGAGCTAGAGGTGAGGGTAGAGGGTGGAGGATAGACAGTAAGAAGGTAGGAGGTATACAGGTGTGTGAACACGGATAGGTGCAAGTTGACATCTTACCTTTGCTCCAGGGCCACCGGGGAAACCAGGGGCACCAGCGGGGCCAGTGGGGCCCTAGAATACGAGAAAACACGAGAGAGAGGAATGAGTTACAGTCTAAATGATGAATACTGCATAAGTGTGCTTGTGTACCAATATGTTTCTGTTGATGGTTGTGTACTGTTTATGTGTGAATAGATAGCTGCCGTCAGTACTTACAGGAGGACCAGCAGCACCAGCAGCACCATCGTTACCACGAGCACCCTGCAGGAGAGAAAGATACAAAGAGAGAGAGAGGCACAACAGGGTCAGATGCAACTAGCCATCACCCCTTCAGGGTCCAATTCCAATATGGCTGAACTATAAACATCAATTGTAAACGAGCAAAATGGCTGACCCTTCAATGTCAGAATCCAACATGACACTGTAAAACTAAATAACTGACACACTGAGTTGTAAGAAGATGTGAAATATGGCTTCCTACTGAGGCCAGTATACAAGGCTGTACAAGACTTATGTTCCACAATATAGGGCATTCAAGTAAATCAGGTTGTGAGGCCTTTTGTAGACAGAGAGTAAGAATGGTTGTTTCCAACAAATTAGCCCTGGACTGATCAGTAAACATCTGAAATATATGCAAAACGCTTGGGAGACGCGATGACCCTTGAGCTACAGGAATAGTGTCTCTCATAACTATGTTGTGATGGTGATAGTGCACCCCTTGTTTATGGTTACAGGGGGTGGTGTAAAGTACTTAAGTCAAAATACTTTAAAGTATCTTGACTTTTATTCAAGTATGACAATTGGGAACTTGTTCCACCACTGGTTCCTGGGGGTGGTTTTGGGGTTGACTTACAGCAGCTCCGTTGGGACCAGCACGGCCTCTCTCACCAGGCAGACCACGGGGTCCCTAAAAGAGAGGGACAGATATTGGCACGGTAAGTAATCATGGCTGCCATTCACATTGCTACTGTATTGCAGAATGCTAAAAATGAATGTGATTTTCTCTCTACACTCATTTTCTTGTGTAGGACTGTTGACAAAAATGGAGGGTGGGACTCACCATGGCTCCAGCGGCTCCGTTCTCCCCGGATGCACCACCCTCTCCCTGAGGAAGGACAAACGGACAGGTCAGTGAAGGGAGGTTGAGCGAGGGGAATTATGTGTGATTTCTACATTAGCAGGGGAGATGGACGAGAAGGGGCCTCACCTTGGGTCCAGCAGGGCCAGACTCTCCCTTAGCTCCGTCAAGACCGCTGAATCCCTAGAGAAGGAAGTAGAGCGAGATGGAGGACAATATTTAGAGGAGAGGAAAACAGGGCAGATTGTACTGCTGCTATTTGGGAAGTATAGGCTGATGTTGCCACCAGACACTGGTCCAAGATCAGTTTAGCGTGCATGATTAAGGTTAGGCATGGAGACGTTTAGTTGATCCTGGATCTGTTCTGGAGAGCAACCTCTACCAGTTTGGGGGTGCGGTGACTCACTCTGTGTCCCTTGATGCCGGGAAGGCCGGGGGTTCCGGGGAATCCACGAGCTCCCTGGAGAGAGAGAGAGAGGGAAAAAAGATACATGTTATCAGTGCAGTTGATGGCTTAACATTCCTTGAAGGATATGAGATGTCGCATGGTGTCTGACTATTAGGTGCTATTGCTCTTGTGACTAACGTTCTAGATTGAGTGTATGGATGGAGTATGGAGTGACATTAGAATGACATTGTGACTCACCTGTGGGCCGGAAGCTCCACGCTCACCGGGGCGACCAGGCTTGCCAGACTCACCCTGGATGGGAGTAGAGGAGGGTATGAAGGAAGGAAGGAGTGGGATGGAGAGGAGGAGACAAGGTGAGGAATAAACAATGATCCAAATCCATCCCCTTTATGAATATCTTACCCAGAAATTGTCCTAGGACATAGGTCGATTTTAATTATGGATATCTTGGTGACTTACATCATCTCCGTTCTTGCCAGGGGGACCAGCAGGACCACGGGGGCCCATGGGACCCTGTAAGAGATAAACCACTGGGTGAGAAGGCTGTGTATGTGTGTGTGTGTGCGAGAGAGAGAGATACCGTTATTGTAGAAATATTATTACAATTTGTCAGTAATGGCAATAATCTAGGATCATTTGTCATTCATCTGGAAACTTGATTACCTAATAGGTAGTTAAATCAAAATACTATTGGAAGGTGGTAATGGGGTTCTGTGTTGTGTGTGTGTGTGTGTGGGGGGGGGGACAATAACATACATTGGTGACCCTGTGACCTTAGTTGACTCCATTCCAAGCATCAGGATAGAGCAAGACCTATGCAGCAGGTAATGTGGTTTAGTAGTCTGGAGGTTGTTTGGAAGTAGTTATTTTAAGTGTATTGTATGTTGAGCAATTTTTCTGCTTTTTGGCATTATATTGCCTTGCAGAA
Source organism: Oncorhynchus nerka (assembly GCF_034236695.1). Classification (NCBI taxonomy): domain Eukaryota; kingdom Metazoa; phylum Chordata; class Actinopteri; order Salmoniformes; family Salmonidae; genus Oncorhynchus; species Oncorhynchus nerka. The sequence continues at coordinate 20,315,742 of NC_088416.1, forward strand.
TATGGTGTAGAATTTAGCTCAAAGTGTGTGTTTATGAGGGATTCAGATACTGAGGTGGTGGTGTGTCATTTTCTGGAATATTCCGGAACGAGATACTCACAGAAGAACCAGCCTCACCAGGCTCACCAGGGGGGCCAGTGAAACCCTGAGGTCCCTATAGGGGGAGACAAAGAGATAATGTCAGACTTTGATGTTCATTCATCCCAACAAAAAAAAACATGGTTTAGTTTTTTTGACAACGGGCAATAAGTCCTGTGGGTAAAACATTCCCACGGTCATTATAGTTATCGAAGACTGAAACTGAATGTAAAAAAAAAAATCAATACAAATAGTCAACTAAGTAAAGCCAATGACAGACTAGCAGCTTACTAAAATGAAAAATTTAATGACAAGAACTTAACAGATACTAAATAGAAATGGTCAGGAACCTATCAAATTAAACCAAATTAACATACAGCCATATATGCTTAAAAAAACACACACCTACAATTAAACAACTTGAGAGCGACTTCAACTCCCATCATGCGATTCACCTAGTCATAAACGGACCTCTTTTTGACCTTTGACCCGAGGTCTTTTCCCCTACATGACAAATGTCACTTAAACAGCTAGAACACAAAGGGAAGGGATACTTACACTTGAGCCAGGAGGTCCTGGGGGACCACGGGGACCCATGGGGCCCTGTCAATCAAAAGGCAATGAAACGATCAGTAAATTATTGACCAATCACATCAGTCTTCGCATTAGAATATATCTTTGAGAAGGAGCCAACTGACCAAAGGATCAACCAAAGGTTGGGTGGCCGAGGGTTACAAGTCCTCCCAAAGTATACATTCTAATGCCCAACAGTCGCACCATGAAGAGTGATATTAGAATAGTGGCATCAGTAACCTTTGAAGACATCTACACAGTGGTAACAGGGGAATTGATGCTATTATTGAAGTGACAAAGTAGGAAGAGTCAAAGTTTATGCAGATATCTCAAACATGTAATGCGTGGTGCTAGTCGTTTATGGAATATGGAAGTACATAAGATTTTTTATGGGATAGTATTTGTTGTGACATATGGAGTACCACAGAGGCCAATTTGCAGGACTTCTGCTGAGCAAAAATCTCCCATGGCCATATTTTTTTTTGGTAGTGTCTATACACAAAACAGATACTGCGAGTCACTGATGCAACTAGGCCAACAGGCTCTGTGTCGTTTTATGCCCTTACCATGGGGCCGGGCATGGACATGCCACCGCCGCTCTTCTCATCAAAACCACCAGACATCTGAGGGGAGAAGTTCTATAGGGAGACACAAGGTAGAGATGTGTTACAGTCAGTCAGTATTGGGAATCATGAGAACAGTACAGTGATCTCGACATAGAGTATATGGATGGGCCTAACCCGGTTAGAGAATGCAAGGCACTAGGCCTGTCCATATCAATGACAGATCTGTTCATATCCATTACATATCTACAGGGTGACTACCTCTCTGGCGTTTCCTAGCTGTGTTAGGCATTACCTCCCTGTCCACTCCTGGCTGGGTGCTGTCCACCTGCCCCGGTGCTGAAATAAAGACTGCACTGCGCTCTAACCAGGATAGCTTAGCGCCACACCTCCCGTGCTCTTGCCTCTACTCTTTTGGGAGGTTTATCATTATGATTTGGAGATTTCCATTCTGAATAGAATAGCACAATAGTTCCTGTTGTATTCACTGCGCAAACACTGTATTTGGAGCCTGTCCAGACTACATGGAGATCAGTGAGGTTAAGATATGTGACATCATAAGAGGGTGTTGGTGTGTTCTCCACCCAGCTGTCAGACTTAGCCACTTCCTCCACTTTCTTTAAATCTAAGTTACTAACCCCCAACAGAATCTGCCCCTAAACTCTGATCTAGGATCAGTTTCCTCTGTACAACTCATAACCGTTTAACCATTTGACCTGGGTCAAAGCTGACTCTGGGTCAGTGCTATACTTACTCCGCCAAGACCAGGGGGTCCAGGGGGGCCTGGGGGTCCAGGAAGGCCGGGCTGGCCGGGAATACCATCGTTGCCGGGGAAACCAGCAGATCCCTGCAGTAGAGACAAGAGAGAGAAGCTGGTTAGTGATGAACTGTAGCAGTAGTCAGTGAACAGGGAAAAGGGCTTCGTTGTTATCTAAGGCATCAGTGAAGAGTGACAAGGGGAAAGCTAACATAGGGCCTAGGGTTTGGGGTGAACTCGAGGCATATAGGCCCCTAGTATAATACAAGCAAATTGATGGGTCATACCTGTAATACCTTCAGATCACTTGGACATTAGTCCAGTTATCTACCTGTCCTTCCATACATCAATCTATCTCTTTGTTCATCCAACCATATAATTATCTACCAGTCTGTTTGTCAGTCCGTCCATCCGTCCAATGGATCGGAGATGAAATGACCAGCATGGTCTCAGTTACAAGACAATCCCAAGTACCTTAAGTCATGCAGATTGGAACACCACACTGTACCCACTTCAAGTACTTGGTTAGGGCCCAACCAGTCACTGTCGCAGATATTGTGAGCACCACATTATTCTTCATTTGAAATGGAGTAGAACTATTCAAGGTAAGAAATTGTACTTCTAGTTCAATGAATGCACAATATACCTGCATATGCTGGTGGCCCAATACAAATCCACACATATCTCAAAATACTAGTCACCAAATGGGTATCTAGACAGGTTGGGCTTGGATGAAAGTAAAACATCTATACCCATTGGAAAAACATGAATTGAGATTTAAAGAAGGAAGATGGTGGTCGACTATTTAGCCAATTAGCTCCACTGGTAAACTCCAAAGACTCTGGATGTACAGGTTTATCCATTGCCTTCGATTATAATCTAACCCCATGTCAGACATTACCAACATTAAAAAACGGAATCTTCTAATAGCTAATATCTTATGGGCCAAAACTCTGCTATGAGTACTACGAGCTAGTACAACAGTCATTATGAGTGATGTGTGCAAGATGCTAGGCCTGTCCTTTAAAACTGAGACAAGAGGCACGCAAGTCCAAAAAGACACCAGAAACATAAGGGCCAAATCCTAACCTTTGGGATATAGGTGCAAACCTTTAACCTCCACACACCTCTATCAATGGAGGATTAGTGAAAGGGCTGTGACTTTTTGCACGCATCTCGTTTGTTAGGTTTTGGCCCGACAGGAAGTGAATACAAAAGCATGCTAGGAATAAGGAAGTGAAACGTACTGGCTCTCCCTTGGCTCCACGATCACCCTGGGGTCCCTATTTGACGGGGAAATAGCAGCATTAGGTTATGGTTGCACTTGAAGATGTGGTTCTTATTGTGCCGTGGCCTTACTAGTTTTGCAGTGCAAGATAAAATAGTTTTGTTGCAATGATGTATTTATAATGAATCAACAATTAAAATTAAAATAAAAAATACATGTAAAAGTACGCTTTAAACATTAACAATAATAGCAAATCTAATTATAATAGCCTTATCTAATAGTTAATAACAAGAAGGATCATAATTTCATATTTACCTCAACCTTTGGCTCCTGGAAGCCTATGGTAGCAACAGAAAAACAACAATTAGATTAAAATGTGAAATATCTGAAATAGTCTGAACAGTAAACAAATAAAACTATTTATAGGGTGCATTTCAATTGTATGTAAGGCCAATGTTATTAGATTTAGAACTAATAGGGGACGACAATGTCTGAACTAGGCCTAGTGAAAATGTACACAAACTCCCAATTTGAGACTGGGTCAAAGTTGAAAGGAAGGCCAAAGGTAGTTAGGAGGTGGCAGTGGCACCAGACTGGACATGCACATTAAATGTGCCTGAAGCACTGAATAGTATCCCATCCCATTTCGGAGGAAAAAATGACTGGTGTGATTGGAATAAAGGTTAAATCCAAGTTTATTCTTCGTTGGCCATCCATAAAATGCTGTCGAACCCCTTAAAAGTACAAGCCCAACAGTCCCTCTGAGGCCTCGAAAAACGTGTCAAAACTGATTCTGAGAGTGCCTGCGCCTGTAAGGTAAACTTCGTGAACATTGCGTCGGGATGAAATCGGCGTACCGTCGTCGGGGCAGATGGGGCAGCATTCGTCGTGGGGGATCACTGGATTGGGGCAGTCGGATGTGTCCTCGCAGATAACTTCGTCGCACATGACGGTGCCGCTATCGCACACGCAGATCTGGCATGGCTCGGGTTTCCAGACATCTCTGTCGTTGTAGAATTGACCGTCCAACGTACAGCTGCCGGCGGTGCCTGAGAAAGATGCAGAGATGAAATAGTTTAGAACGCTTGCCTTCAATGTCGACCTAGAAGGCACGGATGCCCATGTGATGACACCTTGACCAGGTGATGCATACGAAAATGTATGTACTCACCAAGTCGCTCTGGATAAGAGTGTCTGCTCAATCAGCGTTCCCTAACTCCAGTCCTTGATTACTCCCCACAGTACGCCTTTTCGTTGTAGCCCCAGACGAGCTCATCTGATTCAACTTGTCAACTAACATTAATCAAGTTCATTCATGTGAGTTTGTCAGCGGAAACAACAAAAATGGGTGCTGTCGGTGGTACTCATGGACTGGAGTTAAGAAAAGCTGCGCTAAATGACACATGTATTTGTAATGCCTTGATTGGAATGAACAACAGGGCAGAAGGCCTGGAAAAAGATTCAAGTGAAGTCTATTTCCTACATTTATGTTGACAAATGTTTTTGAAATGTAAAATAAGGGTGGGTATAATTTGTGGTACGTTCCAACAGGAATATGTTCCAAAAACGTCGTAAATAACAAGGTTGCCAAAAAACAACGTTTTCACTCAGTATTTTTATTCCGAAAAATGTCTGTCCTCACTCTGGTAGCCTATGGACAAACATGAAGAAATAAGCTACGTGGTGAGTTGATGCCTATTCGGCAGCTAGTTAGCTAAGTGAATTGATCATGCTACTTTGTATGCGTGGTCTTTTGGCATCCTGTTTTTGGAACATATTCCTGTTTTAACTTTCGACAAATTATACCCACCCGCAAAATAGTAAGCCCTGAGGGGTATACTACAAAGTAGGATCAATTAGGTACCCGGATAACTTGCCTAAAAATTCTGAAATAATGTATTGCTTTTCTGCATCATTACGAAAATTAATAAGTATTTGTTTATTTTATTAAAGTTAGATGGCTAACTAATTGATCCGGCTTTGTAGTATAATCATCAGGCTTGACTACCTCTGAAAATGTGTTTTGAGCTTGAACTAGGCCTAAAATAGCCAATATTATATTGGTGGCGAATTTGTGGTCTTCGTTTAGCCGTTGGCCCGACTACCTGTGTCCAAACCAGCAATGTTGGTCCACGGGAGTTGCTACAATTTGACTGTAGAGGGCGAAACAGTCAGTGGAAAAGGTCCACGTTGTCAATGCTGTCCTCCAAACGCTGCTGAAAACTATCGGTTTGGCAACCACCAGCGTTTATACCTCAGTGGAAAGTTTCCGAAGTCTGAATGTGTTTTCAATTATTTAAAAAAATGAAATGGAATGGTAGGGGGCGCATCGAAAACATTGAAATGTTGGTGGAGTTGCATTTCAGAACCACATGGTGGCGCTACAGGGCAGTAGAGCGAATTTGCACATCTGTACGCCCCAGATGCAACTAGAAACCCTATACTCAAGTGTAGGGTGACACCATGCAGCCAATAACTTAAAACGGATTTTATGTGGTTTGTCTAAACGTAATGCATTTAGGTTCTTATACTTTATCTCTATTTTGAATACACTTTTTGTAAGTAGCAACCTATGCCAAATAACTGAGCTTGAAACTATTCAAAGGAAGTTGCGCACGATGATGCTTTGTCCTCTCCTTCAACGTGTAGGTCACTGTATTCTTTCCACAAAAGTACAAATATAGTCTACCTGTGATGAATGACTGTATACTAGGATATATTCAATTTAGAAAAACTCGAGGTTCAAGATTACAATCGTTCAGGATTGACCCTGTTCCTTTTCTACATGGCTGACATTTAGCCTCAGGCTATGAATTATTCATCCATAACCAACTGAATAACTTTATCCTTTACTTCCAGACTGTTGAGCCATACAGGCCCATTCAATTCCACTCAAACCAATGGGCACAGAGTTGGCATGCCTTGTAGCCTCCCCCTCTATCCCTTACATGCGTTCAAATATTTCCAGCTGTTAAAATGTACCTCCAGGGCATCAAATAACGAGTGGAAGAGAAAGCCTTGGAACCTGTACCAACTCGTTCCAAAGGCACGCGCAATCAAGCGTGAGAAGGCCCACAAGCAATGATGCGCATACACTCTGCTCAAGCTGCAAGAGGTAGACTATCCTTGTGAATCCCACACAAAAAAAACAACAGTTAACCAGTCAATACACATTTACTACAGATAAAGAATAGAAATGTATCCTAATTTGCACATGAATCGGAATGGCTCAGTCATCACCAAACCTTTTTCCTATTAAAACCACCTTTCTCCTTCAACCCAGTCTTTCCATGTCAACTTCGTTAAGACAATAGATACCAGAGGCAAAGGATAGACTCAAAATTGACACTTACGATCGTCCTCGCCTTGTCCTCTTGCCAAAAGCACTGTTGCGCTGAGCAACAGCGCTAACCGAATATCCACAAAGCTGAACATGTCTAAATATTAGACATGTAGACTCTTTGAGGCGAGGGTGGAAGTTATTTTTTCCGTTAGACTCCAATCATACAAGTAGGGTCCAGTCCTCTGTATTTCCAATCCAGACCCCGCAGAAAACTCCCTACTGCCTATAGAAACTTTTTGCCCTGCCTTTTATATTCCAAACTTTTGGGGAGGTGCTGGCCACACCAGCATACTCCAGCATGCTCATGTTCATTAAAAAAAAGTCCCTCCTTCCATCAGTGGAAAGGGGGTGTCGTAGACACATTTTTCACCTTAAAGTCTCAGGAAACTTGATATTTTTTAGAAAAGGTGGAGGTTTTGTAAAAAACCATCCCCTATCCCGGTTTAGACAGACGACATCCAATAGTCTATTGGCGAGGAGGGTCCGGATAGCTAGCTGTCGGTAGATTCTTCAGGGTTGCAAATTCAATAGAAACGAGCTGTGTACAGGAAAGGGACTTAAATTATGTTCCTTACCCCACTTGTGTGTTTCCAGGCAGATGTTATTTTGTTGTCAATATTGAATGTTTTGCAGTTGTAGCACAGTCTTACTTTTACGAGTAAAAGGTGCCACATCAACGTGGACACTACATTGGGCATATGCACTGTTCCCTCAGGAGCTGTGGTTTCGTTGCCATTTTATTATTCTGTGGGGATGGATTGGCTGTTGCTTAGCAGGCCTGCACATCCGTGTCTCGGCCTAGGATATTTCTGATCGAAATGTAGCCATTGGAAACGTTTGCCTACATTTTTGTTTAAGGTGAAATTGTTCCTCGATTGAATCCAGATGTGAGAGACTATCGAATATATTCCTAAGACTATTTTAGGTTTTGTAGTAAACGTGGTTTGAAGTTCTATGACCGATCATATTGGGAGAGGTGTGCAGGCTTTCGATAACTTATTGCATGTCAGCCAATCGTATCGATAAGGATCTTGATTTGATGAAAGGATGGCTGCTAGGCCTTACTGAGCTACAGTTTAGGGGAAGAGTGTGTACAGTGTCGCTATTTGGCACATTGGAAACTCACAGTTTAGGCAATAGTATTATTTTGGCTGGAATTGTACGTTTTTGTTTCACATTTGTTCATAGTATAGTTCATGCGATATGGGATCGGCTTCGGAAGGTATACGTGGAATGAGAGATCGGAAAATTGACTGCCTGTGGATTTCCAGCGCATCTTTCATTTTGGCATCAATCCCACTACAGGTCGACTGAGGAGAATACCGTCAATTTACTCCTGGTTATAGCCTGTTTGCAGAATATATACCTGATTCTATCTGGATGGAAACCGTCAATTATTCTACTTCTACTGGTCAATGTGCATGCTGCAGAACGTCTGTGCACAGACATAAACACGCAAAAAAAGTTATGATTGAAACAGATGTGAAAACTCCCCTGCAATTCCACAACGAAAGAATTCGTTTCCAAACGAAAAAGAATGTAATTATTCAGGACGTTTGTCTCAAGTTTTTTGTTAGTCCTGCTATAAAGAGTCAAAAAGCACCCTAACTCCCCAGATGAAGGTGTCATACAACATCCATGCACATATAGCAAATAAATACAATGAGATATTAGTGAATAATGTGTAATTGTAGGTCGCCAGATGCACTGCTCCGTAACGCCCATAAAGTAATTATTACGCACAGAAAGACAGACACCTCTCCATAGACGCGCCTGCATCTTCCATAAGAAAAAAACATTTTTGGCATCAGTGCAGTCTTTTCTCTGCACTGCAGACACGTTGCAGTTTTGAGCAGAACTACTCAATCCCATCCCTGCTCTTTCCCTTCCCTTCACTTCTGAACCTCTCTCACATCACATGCCTTCACATTATCCAAGAAATGCGTCTGTCTTTTTTTTTTACGAGGATGACGATGGAATGCTTTCTCTGAGATAGAAAGCGCCACCTCATCATTTCGAGTTCTGAATCAGGTGTATGTGGGACGAAATTACAAGTGCATTGTGCCATTATTGAAAACAGAACGCGGCATGATTTGCTTCTCATAATGATGGAAATTCTGTAAGAAAGGGGAGCTAGCTTTGCGTGAATGAACCCTCCATTTGGATATGTGGCATTTAGGATGGACTGCTGTACAGTCCAATGACAGTCTACAGGGCCAATGGCGAGCCACCCGGCAATTGTGTGAATGAGATGGCCGTTACGACCAAATTATCCGTCCTAAAGATAATTTCACTCAGACCAACCGCATGTTTGATAGGCTATATGTCTACAATGATCAATGAAATTCATTGTAGTTTTGTGATAATTTTTTTACGTGCGTAAAATACCCTACATTGTGTAAATGTAAGCCGCCTTGTTTTATTTTTGATGATGCAATGTAAACGTTACTTGTCGATCAGCAGATTGAAATAGAAACGTAATTTGATGGAAGACCGAATATTTATGTTGAATGGTAAACAACAAAGACTGAACTGCAACTATGCATTGGTTACTGAAAAATACAAATTTGTTCTTTAACGGACTTGCCTAGTTAAATAATGGTCAAATAAATACAATTAAAAAAAAATACGTTTCCTTGATTGACTTGTACAGTGGGGCAAAAAAGTATTTAGTCAGCCACCAATTGTGCAAGTTCTCCCACTTAAAAAGATGAGAGAGACCTGTAATTTTCATCATACGTACACTTCAACTATGACAGACAAAATGAGAAAAGAAAATCCAGAAAATCACATTGTAGGATTTTTAATGAATTTATTTGCAAATTATGGTGGAAAATAAGTATTGCTGAAACTTGCCGTGCAGTATGAATGTCAAGTGAAACCACAAAAGCCACAGTGTTGTCTGCTCTCACTCCCTGGAATTACTGTTACTCTTCACGCCCTGTAAATTGTGGTTATGGCAAGCGGATGGCCACCAATGTCTCCAGAGGGAAATGCATACCCAAAATATTGCCTACGCTGAAAAATTTGCTACGGGTGGAGCCTGTAATTCAAGACCCTTTCCTTGGTTTAGCTCTCTGTATGTCAAATTAAATTGTATTTGTCACATGCGCCGAATAAAACATGTCAGCGATCTTACTGTGAAATGCTTAGTTATAAGTCCTTAACCATCAATGCAGTTCAAGAAATATAAATAAAAAGTAATACAATAAAATAACAATAAAGAGGCTATAATACAGGGAGTTACCGAGTCAATGTGCGAGGTAATTTGTACATGTAGGTAGGGGTAAAGTGACTATGCATGGAAAATAAACAGCGAGTAGCAGCAGTGTAAAAACAAATGTCAATGTAAATAGTCCTGGTGGCCATTTCAGTAATTGTTCAGCAGTCTTATGGCTTGGCTTGAGGGTAGAAGCTGTTAAGGAGCCTTTTGGTCCTAGACTTGGCGCTCCGGTATGGCCTGCCGTGCAGCAGCAGACAACAGTCTATGACTTTGGTGACTGGAGTCTTTGGTTATGTGGAAACCTAGGAACTTAACTTTTGACCCGCTCCACTACATCTTCATCAAATGTTAATGGGGGCCTGTTTGGCCCGCCCTTTCCTGTTATCCACATTCAGCTCCTTTGTCTTGCTCACATTAAGGGAGACGTTGTTGTCCTCGCACCACAATGCCAGTTCTCTGACCACCTCCCTGTAGGCCGTCTCATCGTTGTCAGTGTTCAGGCCTACCGCTGTTGTGTCGTCAGTAAACTTAATGATGGCGTTGGAGTCGTGTTTGGCCATGCAGTTGTGGGTGAACCAGGAGTACAGGAGGGGACTGAGCACGCACCCCTGGGGAGCTCCAGTGTTGAGGATCAGCATGGCAGATGTGTTGTTGCCTACCCTTACCAACTGGGGGTGGCCTGTCTGGAAGTCCAGGATCCAGTTGCAGATGGAGGTGTTTAGTTCCAGGGTCCTTAGCTTAGTGATTAGCTTTGTGGGCACTTTGATGTTGAACACTGAGCTGTTGTCCATGAACAGCATTCTCACGTAGGTGTTCCTTTTGTCCATGTGGGAAAGGGCAGTGAATTACAGACTCGGTCAGGGAGAGGTTGAAAATGTCAGCGAAGACACTTGCCAGTTGGTGCATGCTTTGAGTACACGTCCAAGTAATCCGTCTGGACCGCGGCTTTGTGAATGTTGACCTGTTTGAAGGTCTTGCTCAGATCGGATTACAGAGAGCGTGATCACACCGACGTCTGGAACAGCTGGTGCTCTCATGCATGCTTTAGTGTTGCTTGCCTCGAAGCGAGCATAAAAGGCATTTACCTCGTCTGGTAGGCTGGCGTCACTGGGCAGCTTACAGCTGGGTTTCCCTTCGTAGTCCATAATAGTTTGCAAGCCCTGCCACATCAGAGCCAGTGTAGTAGGATTCAATCTTAGTCCTGTATTGAAGCTTTGCCTGTTTCATGGTTTGTCTGAGGGTGTAGCAGGATTTCTTAAGAGTCCAGATTAGTGTCCCTTCAATGCATTTAGCTCGGTGCGGATGTTGCCTGTAATCCATGGCTTCTGGTTCGGATATGCACGTACGGTCACTGTGGGGACAACGTCGATAGACACTTATTGATGAAGCCAGTGACCGAGGTGGTATACTTCTCAGTTGCATTGGATGAATCCTGGAACATATTCCAGTTTGTGCTAGCTAAACAGTCATGTAGCGTAGCATCCACGTCATGTTTCCGTATTGAGCGAGTCATTGGTACTTCCTGCTCAAATTTTTAGTTTGTAAGCAGGAATCGGGAAGATAGAATTATGGTCAGATTTGCCAAATGAAGAGTGAGGGAGAGCTTTGTATGCGTCTCTGTGTGTGGAGTAAAGGTGGTGTAGAGTTTATTTTTTTAATTATTTATTTTCTCCTCTGGTTGCACATGTGACATGCTGGTAGAAGAGATTTAAGTTTGCCTGCATTAATGTCCCCAGCCACTAGGAGTGCTGCTTCTGGATGAGCATTTTCTTGTATAGCTCGTTGAGTGCGGTCTTGGTGCCAGCATCGGTTTGTGGTGGTAAATATACGGCTACGAATAATATAGATGAGATCTCTGTTGGCAGATAGTGTGGTCTACAGCTTATCATGAGGTACTCTACCTCAGGCGATGAATACCTCGAGGCTACTTTAATATTAGACATCGTGCACCAGCTGTTATTGACAAATAGACACACACCCCCACTCCTCGTCTTACCAGATGTAGCTGCTTTGTCCTGCCGATGCACTGAAAACCCAGCCACCTCTATATTATCCGTGTAGTCGTTCAGCCATGACTCGGTGAAACATAAGATATTACCGTTTATATGTCCCGTTGGTAGGATAGTCTTAATCGTAGATCATCTAGTTTATTTTCCAGTGATTGCACCTTGGCCAATAGTACTGATGGTATTTGAGTTTTGTCCTCACTCGCCTACGAATTCTCACAAGGCATCCCGACTTCCACGCCCCTTTTTCTTAGTATTTTCTTCACGCGAATGACGGGATTTGGGCCTGGTCTCGAGAAAGCAGTATATCCTTCGCATCAGACTCCTTAAATATAAAGTCTTCGTCCAGTTCGAGGTGAGTAATCGCTGTTCTGATGTCCAGAAGCTCTTTTTGGTCACAAAATAAGTTACAAACAATGCAAAAAAAAACACACAAAATAGCACAGTTGGTTAAGAGCCTGCAGCCCTCCGCTCTGGTAGCATTACACATATGATGTGGGTAGAGGGAGAGAGAGAAAAGCTGGTCCAGAAAAGGTTTAGAATTCCTTTGCCAGATGAAGAGTTGTGTTTACTCAGGAAATAAATGACTTTCAGGGGGTCAGAAGTGGGGCAACATTGCCCTATTCTCCTGACGATATATGAATGTGTAAAAGCCGTGTGATGTGGACATCTCCGCTGCTATAGCTTGTGGCTGCTGCAGCCATATTGCTTTTACCTCAGGAAGGAAGGGATGAAGAAAATGAGGAAGGAAAGACATTTAGGCCTACGAGTGTTTGGACATGGACTGTTGATGGTGGAAAGACAGCGTGAAGAGCGCTGGGAAGCTGCAACGAATAGGGCTGTAATTATGAGCATTCAGTCAGAGGGCGAGAGCGATGCAGAGAGAATGCAGAGGCTTCAATGATCTCGCCATTGTCAAGAACCAGCATTAAAAAAGGATCTTCATCTCTTGGCCAAACAAAATGCCTCAAATGTGGCTTTTAAGAGCTGCAGCGCTTCACTTAGATATGCAATGCCAGTGATGGAATTGAGATGCCATTGACCCCAAGCCTGCATGATAATGTCAAAAACCACAGAGGAGCACGTTAGGTTAGAAATGGCATGTTAATGGAGTACAGAAATTGAGTAAAGGGCAGTTTACACATGCATGCCAGTTTACATGTGGGCAATTCCACGGTGCAGATGCAAAATTTGGTAACAGAATGACAGTTTGTGCTGTTTGTCATCATTCTGTTTACCAAACTTTGCATCTGCACTGTTCTACAAGAAATGTGTTTTTGTAAAAAAAAATGTCTATGGAGTTGATACAAATTGTCTGTGTGCATAGAGTTGGTTTGTTTAACTTTGCAACCTTTGGTTTTAGTTTGACATACAGGACGTTTTTAAAGTGAAAAATCTGAGTCTCAGCATCACTCTGTTACCGTGGAATAATCCATATATGTGAACCTTTCAAGGTAGAACTCCTTTCTACAAATAAACTAATGATCAGATTCCTATGAGTGCCATTCTTTGCTGTTTTATGCCACGTGGTTCTCTAAAGGTGGGTTTACACAGGCAGCCCAATTCTGATCTCTTTTTTCTCACTAATAGGTCTTTTGTGCTCTGAAAAATATCTAATGCCAAAAGGTCTGTTGTGATTGATCTAAAAAAGCAATTAGTGGGACAACGATCAGAATTAGGCTACCTATGTAAACGCAGAACATGATGAGCCTTGAACCCTGACCCTTGAAGCACAGTCATGTACCCTCATATTATTCCATTTAATGAATCTAATCAACATCTACTGGTACTGTTGTTGAAGGAAACGACAAGGAGACTGGTTGATGGGCGGGTGTCAGTCTTGAGCAAACAGGTGTTGGGACCCTCCTTGTCCTTTCAAGAGACGGATGGGATGCCTCTGAAAACACCAGCTTCGCGCAGGTTGATGTTTCACCGCAGCTGTTCCCTCTTAGTAAGGGTCTCATCCTCTTTGTGGTTCCCGGCAACGTCATAAAACTGAAAATGAGTAGGAATCTCTGCAAACCTGGAAAGAAGGAGAGGAATGCAATATGGACCCAATGGCACTACAAGACCTCAATTATCATCAGTATATCAGCCCTCTGACTGAACTGACTTAATCTGAGACATACAAATATTTAGTTCAGGGTTTTTAACTACCTGGACTACAAATAGGAAGACATTTGAGGTTCCATCACATACGGTCGTGGCCAAAAGTTTTGAGAGTGGCACAAATATTAATTTCCACAAAGTTTTCTGCTTCAGTGTCTTTAGATATTTTTGTCAGATGTTACTATGGAATATTGATGTCACGCCCTGACCTTAGAGAGACGTTTTATTTCTCTTTTTGGTTAGGTCACGGTGTGATTTGGGGTGGGCATTCTATGTTGTTAGTTTCTATGTTTTGGCAGGGTATGGTTCTCAATCAGGGACAGCTATCTATCATTGTCTCTGATTGGGAATCATACTTAGGCAGCCTTTTTTCCTTTTGGTAGTTGTGGGTAGTTGTCTTCGTTTGTGCATGTATAGCCTTACGGAGCTTCACGTTCGTTTTTGTTGTATTATTGTTTTGTTGGCGACATTTGCAAATAAAGAAAAATGTACGCTCACCACGCTGCACCTTGGTCCATTCCATACGACGACCGTGACATTACTACCCACCACCAATGGATCAAGCAGCGTGGAGAAAAGGACTCATGGACATGGGAGATCCTGGATGGTAAAGGACCCTGGAGGCAGGCTGGAGAATATCGCCATCCAAAGGAGGAGATAAAGGCAGCGAAGGAGGAGCGGCGACGATTTGAGGAGGCAAGTCATCGATGGAAGCCCGAGAAGCCACTCAAAAAAATATTTGGGGGGGGTGGCACACGGGGAGGTTGGCAGAGCGAACTCCCCGTGCTCACTGCAAGGAGCGTGGTACTGGTCAGGCACCGTGTTATGCGGTAAAGCGCACGGTGTCTCCAGTGCGCGTGCACAGCCCGGTGCGCTCGGAGCCAGCTCTCCGCAAGTGCCACGCTAGAGTGGGCATCCAGCCAGGGCAGATTGTGCCAGCTCAGCGCTCTTGGTCTCCGGTGAGCCGTTTTGGCCCAGGGTATCCTGCACCGGCTCTGCGCACTGTGTCTCCGGTGCGCTGTGACAGTTCAGTGCATCCTGTGCCTGCGCTCCGCACGTGCCGGGCTAAATTGGGCATTCAGTCACGAGGAGCGGTGCAAGTGTTAAGCACCAGATCTCCAGTGCTCCCCCACAGCCCGGTTCGACCTGTGCCTGTGCCCTGGAGGTGCCGGGCTAAAGTGGGCATTCAGCCTGGAAGAGTGATGCCAAGGATAAGCACCAGATCTCCAGTGCTCCCCAACAGCCCGGTTCATCCTGTGCCTGCTCCACGGGTTAGTCCGGAGCCTCCGGCGACGGTCTCCAGTCCGGGGCCTCCGGCGACGGCCCCCAGTCCGGGGCCTGTGCGAGTGTCCTCAGTCCGGGGCCTACGGCGAGGGTCCCCCCACCAGAGGTGCCATCAAAGTGGGGAGAGCCAGAGGTGGAGCGGGGGCTATGTCCGGAGATGCCCACCCACCAGGCTGAACCTTGGTCCATTCCCTACGACGATCGTGACAACTGAAGTGTAATTACAAGCATTTCTTAAGTGTCAAATGCTTTTATTGACAATTACATGAAGTTGATGCAAAGAGTCAATATTTGCAGTGTTGACCCTTCTTTTTCAAGTCCTCTGCAATCTGCCCTGGCATGCTGTCAATTAACTTCTGGGCCACATCCTGACTGATGGCAGCCCATTCTTGCATAATCAATGCTTGGAGTTTGTCAGAATTTGTGGCTTTTTGTTTGTCCACCCGCCTCTTGAGGATTGACCACAAGTTCTCATTGGGATTAAGGTCTGGGGAGTTTCCTGGCCATGGACCCAAAATATCGATGTTTTGTTCCCCAAGCCACTCGGAGGATGTGTTGGTACCATTCTTTATTCATGGCAGTGTTCTTAGGAAAAATTGTGAGTGAGCTCACTCCCTTGGCTGAGAAGCAACCCCACACATGAATGGTCTTAGGATGCTTTACTGTTGGCATGACACAGGACTGATGGTAGTGCTTACATTGTCTTCTCCGGACAAGCTTTTTTCCAGATGCCCCAAACAATCGGAAATGGGATTCATCAGAGAAAATTACTTTACCCCAGTCCACAGCATTCCAATCCCTGTACCTTTTGCAGAATATCAGTCTGTCCCTGATGTTTTTCCTGGAGAAGTGGCTTATTTGCTACCCTTCTTGACACCAGGCCATCCTCCAAAAGTCTTCGCCTCACTGTGGGTGCAGATGCACTCACACCTGCCTGCTGCCATTTCTGAGCAAGCTCTGTACTGGTGGTGCCCCGATCCTTTAGGAGACGGTCCTGGCGCTTGCTGAACTTTCTTGGGCTCCTTGAAGCCGCCTTCACAACAATTGAACCACTCTCCTTGAAGTTCTTGATGATCCGATAAATGGTTGATTTAGGTGCAATCTTACTGGCAGCAATATCCTTGCCTATGAATCCCTTTTTGTGCAAGCAATGATGACAGCACGTGTTTCCTTGCAGGTAACCATGATTGACAGAGGAAGAACAATGATTCCAAGTACCACCCTCCCTTTGAAGCTTCCAGTCTGTTATTCGAACGCAATCAGCATGACAGTGATCTCCAGCCTTGTCCTCGTCAACACTCAAACCTGTGTTAACAAGAGAATCACTGACATGATGTCAGCTGGTCCTTTTGTGGCAGGGTTGAAATGCAGTGGAAATGTTTTTGGGGGAATCAGTTCATTTGCATGGCAAAGAGGGACTTTGCAATTAATTGCAATTCATCTGATCACTCTTCATAACATTCTGGGTGCAAATTGACATCATACAAACTGAGGCAGCAGACTTTGTGAAACTGTATATTTGTGTCATTCTCAAAACGTTTGGCCACGACTGTACACAATGCATACCGCTACTGTCTATTCATCTAAGGGTGAAGATAAGTTATTTATTATGAACTCGATGAAGCCTGGACATACAACATGTGAGACTTCAGATCTCTCTCATTGTGTTACAATGCTGTAACTCTTGACAATACCATTATCATATTGACTTTACTGCATGCTCCAACCAACTGTATGCAAATGAGATGGATTCTTAGTGTCAGATTGGGTAAGACGGAGACCTATCATCCTATACCCCACAACCACACCCTTTTATTATACTGTGACCAGGTGAGGGCTGATGATGACATCGTTACCATTTCAGTAGGCCTGCTAGGGGAAGAATGCAACGTAATACCACTTACTATGACTCATTGCCTCATACTGTATAATCTCTGTTATGCTATTTGTAGTTGAATACTGTATTTTTAACGTCTGCAGTGAAACTGTATTCTATAATTAACAAAGAATACAATGAAAGCGAGAATTAAGGTATTACACCAGATGTAGGATCTTCATTTGACCACTTTTGTTGAGATTTAAAAAGGCTTCTGAAGTTTGTCATTTCCACTGTCATTTCATACAGTTATTTGTAAGGGCAATTAAAGTATCAACCACTACAAACATTTCCATTAAATCAATTATAATCCACATAAAAATTCACATTTCCTGTTACTGAAGGATTATTTTCCTGCTCTAGCAAACTGGCTCAAATGAATATCCTACATCTGTACTTCGAACATCTTTATTATATTGATGCATAAAGCTGAATATTATACAGTGCATTCGGAAAGTATTCAGACCCCTTGACATTTTCCACATTTTGTTACGTTACAGCCTTATTCTAAAATAGATTACATGTTTCCCCCCCACATCAATCTACACACAATATCCCATAATGACAAAGAAAAAAAACAGTTTTTTTACAGAAAAATCACATTTACATAAGTATTCAGACCCTTTACGCAGTATTTTGTTGAAGCACCTTTGGCAGCGATTACAGCCTCGAGTCTCCTTGTGTATGACACTACAAGCTTGGCACACCTGTATTTGGGGAGTTTCTCTACAGACAATTCCTTCGACCTCATGGTTTTGCTCTGACATGCACTGTCAACTGTGGGACCTTATATAGACAGGTGTGTCCCTTTCCAAATCATGTCCAATCAGTTGAATTTAGCACAGGTGGACTCCAATCAAGTTGTAGACACATCTCAAGGATGATCAATGGGAACAGGATGCAGCTGAGCTCAATTTCGAGTCTCATAACAAAAGGTCTGAATATTAACAGTTGAAGTCGGAAGTTTACATACACTTAGGTTGGATTCATTAAAACTCATTTTTCAACCACTCCACAAATTTCTTGTTAACAAACTATAGGTTTGCCAAGTCGTTTAGGACATCTACATTGTGCATGACACAAGTAATTTTTCCAAAAATTGTGTACAGACAGATTATTTCACGTCACTGTATCAAAATTCCAGTGGGTCAGAAGTTTACATACACTAAGTTGACTGTGCCTTTAAACAGCTTGGAAAATTTCAGAAAAAGCCTTTTAGAAGCTTCTGATGAGCTAATTGACATAATTTGAGTCAATTGGAGGTGTACCTGTGGATGTATTTCAAGGCCTACCTTCAAACTCGGGGCCTCTTTGCTTGACATCATAGGAAGATCAAAGGAAATCAGCCAAAAATTGTAGATCTCCACAAGTCTGGTTCATCCTTGGGAGCAATTTCCAAACGCCTGAATGTACCACGTTCATCTGTACAAACAATAGTACACAAGTATAAACACCATGGGACCATGCAGCCGTCATACCACTCAGGAAGGAGACGCGTTCTGTCTCCTAGAGATGAACATACTTTGGTGCGAAAAGTGCAAATCAATCCCAGAACAACAGCAAAGGACCTTGTGAAGATGCTGGAAGAAACAGGTACAAACGTATCTATATCCACAGTAAAACGAGTCCTATATCAACATATCCTGAAAGGCCACTCAGCAAAGAAGAAGCCTCTGTCCAAAACCGCCATAAAAAAGCCAGACTACGGTTTACAACTGCACATGGAGACAAAGATCGTACTTTTTGGAGAAATGTCCCCTGGTCTGATGAAACAGAAATAGAACTGTTTGGCCATAATGACCATCGTTATGTTTGGAGGTAAAAAGGGGAGGCTTGCAAGCCGAAGAACACCATCCCAAACTTGAAGCACAGGGGTGTCAGCATCATGTTGTGGGGGTGCTTTGCTGCACGAGGGACTGGTGCACTTCACAAATAGATGGCATCATGAGGTAGGAAAATGATATGGATATATTGAAGCAACATCTCAAGACATCTGTCAGGAAGCTTGGTCGCAAATGGACAATGACCCCAAGCATACTTCATAAAATTGTGGAAAAATGGCTTAAGGACGACAAAGCCATCACAAAGCCCTGACCTCAACCCTATAGAACATTTGTGGGCAGACCTGAAAAAGTGTGTGCGAGTAAGGAGGCCTACAAACCTGACTCAGTTACACCAGCTCTGTCAGGATGAATGGGCCAAAATTCACCCAACTTATTATGGGATGCTTGTCGAAGGCTACCCAAAATGTTTGACACAAGTTAAACAATTTAAAAGCAATGCTACCAAATACTAATTGAGTGTATGTAAACTTCTGACCCACTGGGAATGTGATGAAAGAAATAAAAGCTGAAATAAATCATTCTCTCTACTATTATTCTGATATTTAAACTCTCTTAAAATACAGTGATGATCCTAACTGACCTTATCAGGGAATTTTTACAAGGATTAAATGTCAGGAATTGTGAAAAACGGAGTATAAATGTATTTGGCTTAAGGTGTATGTAAACTTCCGACTTCAAGTGTGTGTAAACAAGGTGTTTTCTATTTTGAATACATTTGCAAAAAAATGGGGTACTGTGTGTAGATTGAGATTTTGTATTTATTTATTTAATACATTTCAGAATAAAGCTGTAACGAAATGTGTAAAAAGTCAAGGGGGTCTGAATACTTTCTGAATGTACTGTATGGGAGTGTTGACCGATGTGCCGGTTGATGCCAGATGGAGCAGAGAAACTTTCTGTTGTTGAGCGTGGCCCTGCCAGCAGACCAACCGGGAGCATTACTGGAATGCAAACACAGGATCAGGGAGGAATTGAAGTTCGGAAGAAGGGAGTAGATACTGTAGATCCCGCTTTAACTTTTCTGTCTTTTTTTTTGATTGTTGGCTTTGTTGCTTTTCATTTCATTGGCTTCATTACTCTCAAAGGGGCCTGTGGAATTCAAAATGTTATACTGCATTTCCCTATTATTTGGCCCTTTTAACACTTTAAGTCTTTAGTGAGCTTATGTGATGTGCAGTGAAGGCCACAAGTGGTCAAATACCTTTACCTTTTGCCAAAATGGCTGAAAGTAGGGCACTATGCAAAATGCCATATATGCTAAATGGATCACAAATTCGATGTTGTACTGCAGTATCACAAAGTCACACACCAGTTAGCCACCTACTCTCTCATCCCAATTTGTAAGGGATTCAGCTATCCTGAGAGCACTGCTGGTGCCTTGCACTGGCCAAAGAGCCACCAGCGTCTGAAATAGAAACATTCATTTACAGGGCCGGCTAGCCTGACAGGACTCTTTGTAATCTATTGTTCTGTGGTCAGTGTCTTGTACAGTTCATACTGGTGGTTAAGAAGGGTGGAGTCCCACTGTGTCGGATTGGCTCAGACTCGGGTTGGCTCAGAGAGATGGAAAGAGTGAGAGGATGAACTGTGTACATTTCTACTGCAGTGCAGAAAGGTTACTACTCCTCTCGCAGTTGACACGATACAATAGCCACCGATGGAGATATCAGGCTCTTGAGTTAAGTTGGACTCAAGATAGTGGAAAAGTTGTGAGACTGGATTCAGTTGAGTGATACACATAAGATTAGCATTAGTCTTAATTGGGGGGAAATACTTTTTGTTTTTTACCACAGAAAGAAACAAAGGGCGATGGGTTGTTTGATTTACTCACATTATTAACCTTTTACTGCAGCGGGCAAAACAACGTGTTTCTTGAGGACTTTCTTTGGTAGTCTTTTTTAAATCATGTTTATTCATGAAATTAAATTATGAAAAATATGAACATTCCACCCGTGAAGCCACTAGGTCATTTCACTGCAGGAAATGGTTTTAAAGAAGGACAGATGTATTACATTTGGGGTCTCTAAGGACAAAGCATAAGGGCAGGGTTGGTTATGCCAAGCTACTAGTAAAATTTAGGGGTTTAGTTTGCCAACTGCCATATGTACACACACACACACCATACCCTTCTATGGTTTGCCATTTACCCCAAAGTTGAAGACCTAGGAGGTGGCGAGGAGGTTGACTCCTTTAATATTGTTCAGACTGATTCTTGGTCAGCACAAGGTTTTTTAGAGCCAAATTCATCACTTAAATATATATTTTTTAAGTACACGTACATACAGATCAAGTGCACAGTAGAAAGATTATCAAGTGCCTCTTCTATTTCCTAGTACTTTCATCTTATTTTTTTGCCTTACTCATGAAAGATTTGACGTAGTAGGTATGTAAGCAAGCAAGCACATTTCAATGAGGCAATAATGCAGAGAGGCTACAGGTATATCAATAACATTAGCATGGCTCGGGCAATATTTTAGGCACAAGGTTATCTTTACTAATCAGGAGTTGACTGCACTGTATGAGCGTACAGCAGCTACATGCTACCATAAAACACACCAATGTAGCTTGACGTTCTTTTCAGTCTACCTTGCACTTCAGAGCAGCTTGAGGTAAAGATTGTTTATTTTTTATTATGTACCATTTTCCACTAGGGAGACCAAAGACGTGCAGAACAGAGCAAGCCAGCACAGCAAGTGATGAAAAGGTGACTGTTGCTTTTTCATTACCTCCATAAGAGACCTTTTAATGAATACACTGATGCAGCTTTTCCCTCGGCACCCACAAACCCTAAAGGTGCCTCTCTTCAAAGCCTGCTGTTTTTATGAACGGAAGCCTGCCGTTTGAAGTTTTGCAGGAGCCATATGTTTGCCAAAAGCAGCGAGTGGATGTCAGTTTGGAGGAGTGGGGCGAAAATACGCATTACTGGGGGGCTACTAATAATATGTTTCAACACACAACATGTAGTTTACGAACATCTGCAAGACAGGAACCGGGGCACCAGTAAATTGGGTCTGTGTCTTGTGTCTGTTGGAGGTGCCGCCCGGTTGCTTAGGATTTATTTTCTTTGCGTCTGTACAGAGGGGTTCAAGCTCCACATCAATGGCTAGTTGGAAGTGTCTGCTAACTGTCTAATGTTGAAAAATGAAACATCCCAGTGCAGTAATGTGAACCTGTAATTACCCAATGAGGAAAATGTTGTCATCTCTCAGAAGATGGGAAGTAACCACATGAAAGGTGTCATCAGAACAGTGGCGGCCTCTGATTGGCTGAATATCCGGGGGCGAGGGGTGGCTGGAGTTGTCAACAAAGCAGCATGACAGAAATATAATACCAAGTGTTCGAGCTACCCGTAGTTTCTTCTAGAATATATATGAAGTGATGGCCTATGCACCTGCGGAGCTGCTGGCAGTCACTGAGGGGCAGAGTAGTAAGTAGCTGAACAGCTTGTTTTGAACAAACAGGTAAATATACACAGTTACCACACTTCTATGAGCAGTTAAAACAATCTATGAAGTGTGTGTGTGTGTGTGTGTGTGTGTGTGTGTGTGTGTGTGTGTGTGTGTGTGTGCGCGCACACACAGTACCAGTCAAAAGTTTGGACACACCTACTCATTCCAGGGTTTTTCTTTATTTTTACTATTTTCTACATTGTAGAATAATAGTGAAGACATCAAAACTATGAAATAACACATATGGCATCATGGAGTAACCAAACAAATGAAAATAGATTTTAGATTCTTCAAAGTAGCCTCCCTTTGCCTTGATAACAGCTTTGCACAGTCTTGGCATTCTCTCAACCAGCTTCATGAGTTAGTCACCTGGAATGAATTTCAATTAACAGGTGTGCCTTGTTAATTTGTGGAATTTCTTTCCTCTTTAATGCATTGGAGCCAATCAGTCGTGTTGTGACAAGGTAGGGGTGGTGTACAGAAGATCGCCCTATTTGCTAAAATACCAAGTCCATATTATAGCAAGAACAGCTCATATAAGCAAAGAGAAATGACAGCCCATCATTACTTTAAGACATGAAGGTCAACTATGATGAAAAATAACATCAAGCACTATGATGAAACTGGCTCTCATGAGGCCCGCCACAGGAAAGGAAGACCCAGAGTTACCTCTGCTGCAGAGGATAAGTTCAGTAGAGTTACCAGCCTCAGAAATTGCAGCCCAAATAAATGCTTCACAGAGTTCAAGTAACATATCTCAACATCAACTGTTCAGAGGAGAGTGAGTCAGGCCTTCATGGTCATATTCCTGCAAAGAAACCACTACTAAAGGACATCAATAAGAAGAAGGCTTGCTTGGGCCAAGAAACACAAGCAATGGACATTAGACCGGTGGAAATCTGTCCTTTCGTCTGATGAGTCCAAATTTGAGATTTTTGTCCTGCCGCCACTGCATTAGAAGAAGCTGATAGGCAGAAAACTCTTGGACTTGCTACTAATTGTTTTTGCGTAGCCTCGCTCATGCTACCCATAATGATTTTATGTACCAGGAAGTGGTGTCCTGTACATTGGAACATTTTTCTGAAGGTTTTGGACACAAAGCACAATGTTGAAATATGCATCCATTTCAATTGATACAGTACATGTTTCTTCATAGAGCAGGGTTAATTTATACAACAAAACATCTATAAGGTTTGAAAGATACCCTCTCATTTAGCCTTGTTGGCACCCTCCCTAAATAATAACTGTATACATTCATCCTCATAAAGTCGTCCCCAAATCAGCCCCCTTCAAGTGTCACTTGTTGCAGCTTTTTAGCAGATGTTTGAACATGAATGACTTGCGTTACGTGGCGCGGTATGGAAAGTGTGAATTTAGAATGGACGCTGTGCCGCCACCTCATCACATTGGGGGGCCTGCTAGTTCCATTTACAGTGTGTGGTGCCACTTACTGCAGAGCTTCCCTCGTACAGCAGTAATGACCCTGCGTCGTTAGTGCAGTGCAGGTTCTTATGTTCCATTTGTAAAAAAATATATAAATAAAAATAAAAATCCTACCACAAAAACACTACAGAATTTATACCATAGTATAGTATAGTATTGCTTTTCATGCGGGTAAGGACATGGGAAAAGAAAGCTAATTATGACTATTGGAACGCTTGCATTTCACTCAGTAATGTAGACGTGAAAGGTCCTTAAATCCATTGAGGAATTATGTTGCCTCTCATGAGCCCTCGTCTAGATTGAGACCAGAAGGAATCGGAGGGGAAATGTACAGCATTGGTTGGCAGGATCCCTGTTGTTTGCCAGGTGAAATAAAGCTAGTTGAAAGGTAGCAATCAGGCCTTTAATACCTATAGATTGCTCATGCCTATTCATCACCAGTAACCTCGCAAGAGGCAAAACGTCTGAAACTGTCAGTAGGTTGTTGGTTTGAATGCCCCTATCGCCATTTCCATTTTTGGTGTCAGAGGTGGGATGTTTGACCAAGGGGACGATATTAAAAGTGCGCCCAGAGAAATAAGTGAGGGTCTTGTGAAAGTGATGCACCAGGGTATGCCTTGCAGAGGTTAATGTTCCAGGCAGGCAGGCAGCAGATACTAGCTGTGAGACACACTTCACAAACTTCTGTTAAGATTTGAGAGGCGCGGGCATTCGGCGCCTGCTTCCAACGAGGGCTTCTGTTACACAGCAGGTGTTCTGGCTGCGATTAGGCTACTGCCAGACGCCACCATTTCTACTGTGTCAGGACTCTACGCTACCCCACAAAGCACAGTGAACCGCTATTGGACTGTAACGTACAACGCCTACATCTGGAGTAGCACCCCTACACATACTACACATACGATTTTTGCAAATTGGTTCCCAAGGCACAAAGTTGTCTCCTATAGCCTAATGTTGGCTGACTATTTTCAACTTGTCCAGTTAGATTTTGGTTTAAATCCCAATGTAGCCAATGCGATTCTCTGGAAAGGTCCCCGTCTCAGCACTGACCATTTTCTGCCCCGTCGCATATGGCCTCCTGGGCCACGAGCACTGAATCGAATCCCATCCCTTGTTCCGTCAGCAACTGAAGGTGGATGATCAGGTGAGGTAGAGGTAGAACCGTTTTTCCCTTCACAGACGTTCTGTTTTTCATCCCTGTGGATCCTCTTTGATAGGCCCTCACGTTCCAGACAAATTATAGGCTGGGGGGGGAGAACGGGGGCGAAATCGCACCCTTTCAAGACACTTCAATTTGGGAGACTGTAAAAGCATCTGTCATTAACGCAGAGTTAAAAATAATCTGCTCCAATTACAGGTACCAGGCACGGTCTTTCCCAATGTTACAGACACACTAGGACGGGGATGAGGGAGAGAGAAAGGGTGAACTCTGTGCACTCCTGTTGGTGATGTCTGCACAAAGCAGCTTGGATGTCTTGAGTCTTAATTGGATCGATGATGTCATTAAAAAATGTCCAGAAAGGATTCTTGCATTGCTTGCCATGGTAAATGGAAGTAGATGACCTAAATGGGACGTAAGGTCATGTACAACAACCATGCATCTTATAGCTGCCTTACCCTGTCATTAACCTTGGGCTTGTCCTATTGCAACTCAGAGTTGACTCCGGTCCATTCAGATGACAAAATGGCTGAATGAATGGTCAACTACGTCTTCGCTCGTTAGCCATAGCATTCCCCGTTACTTTTCTAGCTTCATAAAATACACACCTCAGGCTGGGTCAAACACAGCTAAGGCAGCTAAACTCAGACATTAGGGTTTTATGTAGGCTATATTCAGGTGACATGAAAAGCACCAAGATAAATAGTGGGCACAAAAGCGAACATGGTCATAGTAATAACAGAGAGAACTGCGTTAAGAGGATTTTTAAGGAAAATGTATAACTGCAGGTGTACATGTACTTAGACCTAACACTGAGGGGGGGAGCAGCTTAACCTTCTATAAGTAGAGCATGAAATGGTGGCATCCAATTAGCAAGGTCTGGAAACATGAACATCATGAACATCAGTGTCTACAGTACATACGGCTTGAGGTGTGAACAACCATGTATTCACCAGCACCATTCACACCACAGCGCTAGGTGCTCGTTGACCTCTGTAAGCTCTGTCTCTCTCAGATGCACGGTTGTGAATTTGAGTCCTGCTTGAGCTCCCCCCCCCCCCCCAAGTTAAGTGCATTTCCTGAAAACATTGGATACATTTTACCACAGTGATTTGTCAGTCATTTGTTATTAGGGAACTGTAGAACTCTCATGGTTGAAGTAAGGCAAGCCTTAAGCTCTGTAGCTTTACGAACTACTGTTGTGCCCACACAGTAGGTTTTCAACGTTCCCAAACTGGATAATTTCTGAGTGTACTTCTCTGCCTTTTGTTTTTGTTGGTCAGGGAAGACACTGGAGTAGCATGGAGAGAGAGAATATGAAGCCAAACCCAGGGACAGCCACGTCGACAGAGAGCATTTTGATGACGTGTCTGTAGATGCTGGAGTTGTCCGTTTCAGGGTTGGGGTCAATTCCTAATTGATTCAGTCAATCCAGGAAGTTGATTTGAAATTGTTCCATGAATCAAAAAGTGACATTTTGTTGACAATAGCTTTTTAATTTAAAAAAAATTGAATGTCAGTTTACTTCCTGAATTTAAAATCTGAATTGGCCTTAACCCTGATCTGCTCCGTACAGAGAGAAACCCAGGGATAGAGTGTGGTTGGCCACACTAAGCTTCCATTCAGAAATGTTAAAGTGATGATCATCTTGGTCTCAGATCTATGATAAGCGTCTTAACCTAATTGGCATGGCTCTAAATCCCCTGACCTCATATGAGTGTGAGTAAACATCACTCCCTCTAGAAACACTTGACAGTATGTAGCACACCTGCCACAGCCTGCCACAGACATCAGTTCAACATCTTGTTTTGATTTACATTTGGTTAAGTTGTCAGCTAACCTGAATTCAATGTGAAATTATCAAAAGAAATTCACCATGTTGTTGGATTTAGGTTAAAAGTTGTGTGGGGGAAAAAAATAGAAAATTCTCAAACATTGAGGACTTTTTTTCCAAATCCAATCAGTTTTCCTATCTCATTTAGTAAAAACACGTCATCACAATTTTGAGGGAACAATGTTGATTCAACCAGTTTTTGCCCAGTGGGAAGGGCAAATACACAGAAGGAGATGGAGAACACCAAAAGCAGTGTTTTTACTAAATGAGAGAGTGGAAGAAGCCGAGCATGGGAGGGGTTCAATTACAGGGTGGATAGGCGAGCCTTCTCTGGTTCACTGGCAGCTATACTATAGCAACGTGGAACAGAGTGGAGCGTAGTTGGCATGGACATCAATTTACCTATCGTCTGTGTGCCAGGCCTAAGACTCTCGCAATAGCATAGGCAGACGGCCCATTGAAACTTAGGGGAGGACACTATATTGAGGAAGATAATGGTCTTTCAAGACTCATGTGTGTTTGACAACAGCTAGCTGATAATCAGCTGAGGGGACGCGCTGTACCAAAATGAACGAATGGCGGGAGTCAACGTAATTATCAGTCCTACTGATAATTATGCGTTATCAGTAGGATGAGCCTAGTATGTGGATATGTGTTGCTTGCCGCATTTGTTTGTACTAAACAATATGTTCTAAATAAACTCAGCAAAAATAGAAACGTCCTCTCACTATCAACTGTGTTTATGTTCAGCAAATGAACATGTGTAAATATTTGTATGAACATAAGATTCAACAACTGAGACATAAACTGAACAAGTTACACAGACATGTGACTAACAGAAATGGAATAATGTGTCCCTGAACAAAGGGGGCGTCAAAATCAAAAGTAACAGTCAGTATCTGGTGTGGCCACCAGCTGCATTAAGTAGTGCAGTGCATCTCCTCCTCATGGACTGCACCAGATTTGCCCGTTTTTGCTGTGAGATGTTACCCCACTCTTCCACCAAGGCACCTGCAAGTTCCCGGACATTTCTGGGGGGAAGGGCCCTAGCTGTCACCCGCCGATCCAACAGGTCCCAGGCGTGCTCAATGGGATTGAGATCCGGGCACTTCGCTGGCCTTGGCAGAACACTGACATTTCAGTCTTGCAGGAAATCACGCACAGAACGAGCAGTATGGCTGGTGGCATTGTCATGCTGGAGGGTCATGTCAGGATGAGCCTGCAGGAAGGGTACCACATGAGGAAGGAGGATGTCTTCCTGTAATGCACAGCGTTGAGATGACTGCAATGACAAGCTCAGTCAGATGATGCTGTGACACACCGCCCCAGACCATGACGGACCCTCCACCTCCAAATCGATCCCGCTCCAGAGTACAGGCCTTGGTGTAACGCTCATTCCTTTGAGGATAACCGCGAATCCGACCATCACCCCGGTGAGACAAAATTGCGACTTGTCAGTGAAGAACACTTTTTGCCAGTCCTGTCTGGTCCAGCGATTGTGGGTTTGTGCCCATAGGCGACGTTGTTGCCGGTGATGTCTGGTGAGGACTTGCCTTACAACAGGCCTACAAGCCCTCAATCCAGCCTCTCTCAGCCTATTGCGGACAGTCTGAGCACTGATGAAGGGATTGTGCATTTCTGGTATAACTCGGGCACTTGTTGTTGCCATCCTGTACCTGTCCCACAGGTGTGATGTTCAGATGTACCGATCCTGTGCAGGTGTTGTTACACGTGGTCTGCCAATGCAAGGATGATCAGCTGTCCGTCCAGTCTCCCTGTAGCGCTGTCTTAGGCGTCTCATCTGCAGCCCTCATGCCTCCTTGCAGCCCTCATGCCTCCTTGCAGCATGTCTAAGGCACGTTAGCGCAGATGAGCAGGGACCCTGGGCATATTTATTTTTGTGTTTTTCAGAGTCAATAGAAAGGCCTCTTTAGTGTCCTAAGTTTTCACAACTGTGGCATTAATTGCCTACCGTCTGTAAGCTGCTCGTGTCTTAACGACCGTTCCACAGGTGCATGTTCTTTAATTGTTTATGGTTCATTGAACAAGCATGGGAAACTTAAACCCTTTACAATGAAGATCTGTGAAGTTATTTGGAGTTTTACGAATTATCTTTGAAAGACTGAAAAGGGACCATTTCTTTTTTTGCTGAGTTTAGTATGTTGTACGATTTAGTACACAGTATGCAGTTTAAGTAAGTAGTAGGCATGACTCTTTCACTTCTAAAGCACTGATATGGCTCTGCAGTTGGAAGATGCCAACATGGGTTTCTGAGTCCAAGTGCCCAAAGAAGTGTGTAATTTTCTACTGTATGATTATGCCTTTTTTAGGTCCAATCACTACCTTTTGCTTGACTCTAATTCAAGAACCGGGTGCTTCATGGAATAGCTACGAGTGTGCTCCCGCAGTAGATGCTGCCTCCAGGGGTGCTAGTCACTGCTGATGTAGACCCCCACGGATAAAAAACCTAGCACTATTTATATTCTCTTACCAGACCAGATGCAGTGACCTCACCATTGCTTCCTGCCTATGTACGCTTCTCACTTTGATAATCTGTGAACCCACATCACTGTGGGAGCCATTTTGGTTCAGACCAGAAGGAAAGACCCTAAAGGGAATGTAATTCGCTCTGGATGAAAGAGAGTGGCCCACTGATAAGATTAAGAATTAGAATACTAATAGTTAAAGGATCTCAATGGGTCCACTGCCCTCCATTGTGGCTCCTCCTTTTCAAGACGTAACAATACATGCTCTATAGATTCCTTAGCTGGAAATACTCTGGTAAGTTCTCTGACCTGAGGGGGAGACATTGCAATCTCCATACCATATTCAAATCCTTTACTTTCCACTCTTACTGGCACTACAATACCCCCCCCCCCCCCCCCCGCTGAGACAGTCCTCCGTGCGGTGAAACCGACAGACAGGGAGCGGATGGAAAGTATGAACAGGCACTACACCACAGAGGAGAGGGGGAGACCAACACTTTAAAGGAGAAGGGCCACGTGAAGGGCCAGCAGGATTTTAGGAATGTGGGGCATATTACAAAGGGACAGAGAGCCACAATAGTAACCAGTATCACGATACTGGTATGTCCCGGCCCTAGTTGAAAGTGCTTCTTAGTCCAAGACAAAGCTTAATCAGTATCCTGAAACTGGCCCAGAATGGATTTAAGTTGAACCACTAAAATGCAACTTTTCTAGGCTACTTCTAAGTCTTTGTAGATGTAAGTCAGACTTTTCAGTGGTTACATTGTTCTCCCCACAAATGCTCTATGACAGACAGTCCAGAAATGGGTTAAACCATTGAACATTGTTCAACAGGGATCGGCCGCAGTGTAATGGAACATTCCTGGCTGAATAACAAAGAGAGAACAGATGATGAAATTGTCAATGTGGAGGTATTTTTACAAATTGAATGTGTTTTCATGGTCTTGAGAAAGGCAGGAATACATAATAGGGGTTTTTATTTTCTCCACCCAAACAAAAGAGCGAGGTGTAAACCTCTAAATAATACACGGGACGAGACCCGTAAAACAAGTGCACAAATACACGTAGCATGGAAGCCGATACAATAGCACAGGTCCTCACAGGACCAAGAGACATGCTAACAATAACCGACAATGGGGATGTAACGGTCTTCTTCCTCCTCTGACGAGGACTAGTAGGAAGGATCGGAGGACCAATGCGCAGCGTGGTACGTGTTCATGATTCTTTTAATAGAACACGGAAAGATACAAAATAGCAACGTGAAATAACAAAAACCGAAACAGTTCCGTGAAAATATAATCACCCACCCATCAAGGGTGAAAACAGGCTACCTAGTTATGGTTCTCAATCAGGGACAACGATTGACAGCTGCCTCTGATTGAGAACCATACCAGGCCAAACACAGAAATAACAACTCATAGAAAAACAAACATAGACAACACACCCAACTCACACCCTGATCATACTAAAACAAAGACATAAGAAAATAACTAACGTTAGAACGTGAAAAGTACCCTCCCCCCTACCCAAAGGTGCGGACTCCGGCCGCAAAACCTGAACCTATAGGAATTAGGTAGGCAGACTGGGTGGGTGTCTGTCCCCGGTGGCAGCTCTGGCGCGGGACGTGGACCCCTCTCCACCATAGTCTTGCCCGCTTCTTTCCCCGCCTCAGTGGCGCCTTTAGAGCGGCGACCCTCCCCGCCGACCTCGAACTGGGGACCCTAGTAGCGGGTCCCGAATGGGCGGGAGATTCCGGCAGCACCGGACAGGCGGGAGACTCCGGCAGCTCCGGAGTGAAGGGGAATTCCGGCACGCCGGAGTGACGGGCAATTCCCGCAGCACCGGAGTAACAGACGGCTCTGGCAGCTCCTGACTGACAGGTGGCTCTGGCAGCTCCTGACTGACCGGCGGCTCTGGCAGCTCCTGACTGACCGCGGCTCTGGCAGCTCAGGACAGTCGGGCGACTCTGGCAGCTCAGGACAGACGGGTGACTCTGGCAGCTCAGGACAGACGGGAGACTCTGGCAGCTCAGGACAGACGGGAGACTCTGGCAGCTCAGGACAGACGGGAGACTCTGGCAGCTCAGATCAGGACAGGCAGGAGCACCAGTAGGGAGGAGACGGAGAGACAGCCTGGTGCGGGGGGCTGCCACCGGAGTGCCGGTGCGTGGAGGAGGCACCGGATAGACCGGACTGCGGAGGCGCACTGGAGGTCTCGAGCACCGAGCCTGCCCAACCCTACCTGGCTGAATGCTCCCCATAGCCAGGCCAGTGCGGCGAGGTGGAATAGCTTGCACTGGGCTGTGCTGGCGAACCGGGGACACCATGCGTAGGGCTGGTGCCATGTACCCCGGCCCGAGGAGACGCACTGGAGACCAGATGCGCTGAGCCGGCTTCATGGCACCTGGCTCGATGCCCACTCTAGCCCGGCCGATACGAGGCACTGCTATGTACCGCACCGGGCTATGCCTGCGCACCGGGGACACCGTGCGCCTCACGGCATAACACGGTGCCTGCCCGGTCCCCCTCTCTCCACGGTAAGCACGGGGAGTTGGCTCAGGTCTCCTACCTGACTTAGCCACACTCCCCGTGTGCCCCCCAAATACATTTTTAGGGCTGCCTCTTGGGCTTCCAACCGCGCTGCCGTGCTGCCTCCTCATACCACCGCCTCTCGGCTTTCGCTGCCTCCAGCTCTGCCTTGGGGCGGCGATACTCTCCTGGCTGTACCCAGGGTCCCTTGCCATCCAGGATTTCCTCCCATGTCCAGGAGTCTTGAGATCGCTGATGGTGCCCGTTAACAAGCTGCTTGGTCCGGTTGTTGTGGGTGATTCTGTAATGGTCTTCTTCCTCCTCTGACGAGGAGTAGTAGGAAGGATCGGAGGACCAATGCGCAGCATGGTACGTGTTCATGATTCTTTTAATAGAACACTGAAATACAAAAAAATATTTAAATATTTAAATAGCAACGAAATACAAAATAGCAACGTGAAATATCAAAAACCGAAACAGTTCCGTGTGGAACACACAGACACAGAAAATGTAATCACCCACCCACCAAGGGTGAAAACAGGCTACCTAAGTATGGTTCTCAATCAGGGACAAGGATTGACAGCTGCCTCTGATTGAGAACCATCCCAGGCCAAACACAGAAATACCAACTCATAGAAAAACAAACATAGACAACCCACCCAACTCACGCCCTGAACATACTAAAACAAAGACAAAACAAAAGAACTAAGGTCAGAATGTGACAGAAGAACAGAGGGCACTACCGTTCAAAAGTTTGGGGTCACTTAGAAATGTCCTTGTTTTTGAAAGAAAAGCAGTTTTTGTCCATTTTAAAATAACATCAAATTGATCCGAAATACAGTGGAGACATTGTTAATGTTGTAAATGACTATTGTAGCTGGAAACGGCAGATTTTTTATGGAATATCTACATAGGCCTACAGAGGCCCATTATCGGCAACCATCACTCCTGTGTTCCAATGGCACGTTGTGTTAGCTGATCCAAGTTTATCATTTTAAAAGGCTAATTGATCATTAGAAAACACTTTTGCAATTATGTTAGCACAGCTGAAAACCGTTATTCTGATTAAAGAAGCAATAAAACTGGCCTTCTTTAGATTAGTTGAGTATCTGGAGCAATGAAGGCTATTCCATGCAAGAAATTGCCAAGAAACTGAAGATCTGGTACAATGCTGTGTACTACTTCCTTCACAGAACAGCACAGACTGGCTCTAACCAGAATAGAAAGAGAAGTGGGAAACACCGGTACACAACTGAACAAGAGGACAAGTACATTAGTGTAGTTTGAGAAACAGGCGCCTCACAAGTCCTCATTGGTAGCTTCATTAAATAGTACCTGCAAAACACCAGTCTCAACATCAACAGTGAAGAGACGACTCCGGGATGCTGGCCTTCTAGGCAGAGTTCCTCTGTCCAATGTCTTTTGCCCATCTTAATCTTTTCTTTTTATCGGCCAGTCTGAGATATGGCTTTTTCTTTGCAACTCTGCCTAGAAGGCCAACATACTAATCAGGGGGAATGGGAACAAGGTGTGCATAATGAGACAAGACATTCCGGGGTTGGTGGTAAGGAATCCAGTTCAGTGACGCCTAGAAGGCCGGTGACGTAGACCTCCGGAGCTGGTGAAAGGAATGAGCAGCAGTACCGGAGGAATCTGTGACAGTACCCCCCCCCCCCCTCCCCTCAGGTTGCATTGTAGAAGGAATCCCTTGCATTTCGCTGGCACGATGTGAAAGTGCTCTGGGGGGGACGGGGTACTCCGCGGACTGGCTCAGATGGGACGGAGGCAGGTTGTGGTGTGGGGGCTGGTGCTGGAGACTGGAGGGACTGCACACTACCCTCTAAGCGCAGGATGGTTGCCAGAATACTGTCCATGGCATTGCCAAGTCTGGAGAGACTGTCCCTACAATGGTTGCCAGCTCGGCCTTTCCCGCTGTCTCCATTAGATGGGTCGGTTATTCTGTCACGTTTTCTAATGATTGGAGACAGGTGCAGGAATATGTAATAGCGGGTTTTATTTTCTCCACTCAAACAAAAGAGTGAGGTGTAACCTCTAAATAATACACGGGACGAGACCCGTAAAACAAGTGCACAATAACACGTAGCATGGAAGCCGATGCAATAGCACAGGTCCTCATAGGACCAACAGACATGCTAACAATAACCGACAAGGGGGAACAGAGGGCACATATATAACATGCTAATCAGGGGGAATGGGAATCAGGTGCGCGTAATGATACTAGACGGTCCAGGGTCGGTGGTAATGTTCCAGTTCAGTGATACCTAGAAGGCCGGTGATGTAGACCTCCGGAGCTGGTGAACAGAATGAGCAGCAGTACTGGGGGAATCCGTGACAAATGGTTGCAATAAATCCAACCACTTGGATAGATTAGATTAGTTTATTAAAATATATGTTACATGTGTAGTACAAGATCAAAAATAATCAATGTACATGCGAAAACAGATATTGAAACAAACAATTCCACCTTCAACAGAGAATGCTGGGAAGTATGAGACATTTGTGGCTACTCCATAGTTTTAACTCTGTCTCTGGTTGGAGTTAAAAGTACTCCGTCCCAATCAATTCCAGTTATCAACACTAACTCCAGGGAGTGTATAACTCTGAGGGTTAAGATGACTCCAGTAGAGTTCAATTTATCATAACCCTCAACAGAGTTTTCAACTCTCCTTGATTTACTGTGTAGCTAACTATAACGGACACCAACACAATTGCCTATATCACACCTATAATTTCTAAGAAACCTTGATATTGGAATGACTGGTAATGCCACGGATCCCCCCGGTACTGCTGCTCATTCCGTGCACCAGTTCCGGAGGTCTACGCCACCGGCCTTCTAGGTATCACTGAACTGTCTAATTACGCACACCTGGTTCCCATTCCCCGTGATTAATAATTGTATATATGCGTCTGCTGTTCCCCAGTGTTGGTCGGTTATTGTTCCCATGGTCATTGGTCTTGTGAGTACCTGTGCTTTGTTGTTGTTGATGCTTTCGTGCTGCGTGTAATTGTGCACTTTGTTTACGGGTCTCGTCCCGTATAGTGTTATTATGGGTCTTGTCCCCCCGTGTATTTATTAGAGGTTTAACCTCACTCTTTTGTTTGGGTTACATCCCTGTGTTTTTGTATACGTGTTTGTTTTGGGCTTTGTCCCCGTGTCTTTTCATGGCATGTTGTATTTTGGGTGTATTTTGAGTATTAAAAACCCCTATTACGTATTCCTGCGCCTGTCTCCAATCATTATACAACGTGACAGGTAACACTTAAGCGGTTAACTAACTGACAAAATCACATCGCAAATCTACAGTAGCCTAGCATTCTTTGAAGAACTATTATATTTGAATAAATGTCCCATAAATATTCCCCTGCTTTTTTAAATTATAGTGCTAATTTGGGTGTATTTTCAGTATTAAAGGGGAAAGTATGTCTTGTGACCTCAGACTGAACTAGGAGTTGATTTAATGACCTTTTAATTAAACTAGAATGGGCCTAAGGGCAAAGCCATGGTTTAGCAACAGATTATGACTGCACGCACACTGAATGTTAATGCATCTATATAGCATGCATCAGGGCGTATTCTTTCGAAAATAATACATTGGGAAACCAGCTGTTAGAGAATTATTCTAGCCTCATTTTATCTAAAGGGTTTCTTGGTTGAATATCACTGCAGTCAGTCTAGAGGCCTTTTTCTCCAGCTTGGCTCAAAATACTGTCCAGACCTGCGCAGCCTTGGAAAAACAGCTCTTGGAGCAGCGATTAGGTTTACCCCCCCCCCCCCCCCCCTTCGTTCAGCGTTCCAGTATGGGAAAATTAGTCAGAGAGTGAGCTCAGCTGCCTGTCTGGAGACTACATTAACTCCCTGTCTTCTATCTGGGTCTCTGGTCCTCTGGTTCAGTTCTGCACAGACACAGGGAGGAACTGAGGAAAAAGAGCGAGTGAGAGAAAGAGTGAAAGGGAAGTGGGTCAAAGAGGACATATTTAAAGAGTGAGTGTAAGAGAGGGGGTGGTGGGAAAGGAGAGGAACAGAATATGTGGGCGAGACTGCTGATTGGTAAGAGAGAAGTAATGTATTGTTTTTAAGGAACATTAAGTTTGGAATTTAACATTCTCTTTAATGTTGTAGATACGTCTAGATGTGTGTACCTTGTGTAGAACACTTTAAGAGAACTTGTGTGAAGTGCTGCAGGCTTGTAATGGACCTAAAGCAAAACATCACCAAAAACACTCTTCCTCCAGGAAGCATTCCCCCACACTCGTGTGGACTGGACAAATTATTCATCATGTAAGATGATGTACACACACACACACTCTCTCTCGCCCTCTAGTAGAGTTTGATCCATTCCATTAGTGTGAGGTGGGTGACGGGAGTTCATATTGGAGAGGGGTTTCAGACTATGTGAACCACACAAACATCATCCCCCTACTCCAGTCCCCCTAACTTTCAGCCAAAATGGTGGCCTTGACTGTAGATGATGAGGCCTAAGTGATGTAGTGGGGAAAGAATGCTCTCGGTAGTGCAGCCTGCCTGCCTTACAATCATCTCTCCATTAGCAGGAAGCGACAGGGCAGTACAGCACCTACCAAGCAGCGCTGTGTAAACAATCAGTATTTCCCCCTTACATCACACACTCAGCACCCACAGCTCAATTAACTGCTGCAAAGGATCATGGGTAGAGGTCGGACCCATAGCCATGTAACTTCCTCTTTCATGCTTTCGTTATGTTTTGGTAAAGAAAAAAATATTAGTAAAACCTTCATGCATGGCCAACATTTGGTGTAATGTCTATCCTTTGTTTTAAAATAAAGAATTAGAACATGTTCTTGTTGGGCAAACTGCATGTCTGGAGTTTTTGACTTTATTTGTGTGTGTGAAGTCTCAAGGTTAACGAAGATCTGTAACAATGTCCTGTAAACCAGAGCCGTCCACAGTTTTCTGTGTGATATAGCATCTTTCCTAACTGTTTCACATTTCACCAGCGGGCCTGCTGCTCAATATCCTGGACATCATAAAACACAACACTGGTGGACGTATTGTAAGTCAGGACCATAAGGTGAGGTTAGAGAAGGCCTGTGAAGGAGAATAACAGGTGTGCTGCTTCTTTGAAAATTCCAATGGGGAAAGGTAATCAGAAAGAGGCCTTAAAGCTGGAATCCATAGTTTGTGAAACTACCACGTCCGTTTTGCGATATCGCAACAACAAAGAAATGACTTCAAAACAACAAACACTGTTTTGTTTTTCTGCCGTGGACATCGTGCACGATGGAACAGCAGAATATGTACGGCAACTTTATTTTTTTTTACCATGATTCTGTATTTTCCTCTCCTCTGTTTCGTCAACAAACAAAAACAATGACAAACTCGCTGGGGTGAACAGTGGCGCTGTTTCCCCCTTTACAGATTTCAGCTTTAGGTCCAGAAGGGGAAAAAGTGCGCTCAATAGGAGTCTCATGTTATAAAATGTGAAGTTCTACTGTACCCATATTTTTTTCCAATGGAGGACACTTTTACTGTTAACAAAGAGATTGTTCCAGAAAGATTCCAAAGGTCATTACCAATTCACCCTGGCGCATTTGGACTTTACAATGCGTCAAAGGGTTTGGCACTCTTGTCTCTCGTCTGCTATCTGTCTCTCTCGTCATCTCTAGTGACCACTTACCTTGGCATGTGAATTTAAGTCTCATCCCTTTGTTGATTGTAAATGAATCTCCCAAACCACTGAGTGGGATAGCAGTGTAGAGATAACGTCCGTTGTGATTCGGC
Source organism: Oncorhynchus nerka (assembly GCF_034236695.1). Lineage (NCBI taxonomy): Eukaryota > Metazoa > Chordata > Actinopteri > Salmoniformes > Salmonidae > Oncorhynchus > Oncorhynchus nerka. The sequence goes on from NC_088416.1 coordinate 20,353,304, forward strand.
TGTTTAATTATGCTAGAAGAGTTGAAATGAACTTTTACACACACGAAAACTGGCATGGAACACATTTGCAGCACATTTCTGAAAAGTGGTAGAGACCATAGGCCTATTCGATGTCAGTGGAAATACTTTGACATATCATCCACAACAATTATTTGCCTGCCAAGTAGAATCTCATCCCCGCATGCAGGTACTGCATGTTACAGAGGGTATCACATCGTAACATGTTTTATTGGAGCTCAAATCAACAGGAATGTTTTTGGAGAGATTTCGGGATGACATTTGAGATCTGGTTTATTGTTGTTAGACAGATTTTTTTGTTGTCCTCAAACGACACTTCGAACCTGCCCAACCTCTCACGGCAGTGTCCAGCAGTGAGCTAGGAATGGAAAGGCGACTTGGGTTGATGTTTCAAACAAATATCTGGAGCTCATGTCAACGGTCAGATTTCTACAAATAAAGAGGGACCATTCTAGGGTCAGGCAGAGGACAAAAAGTGCCTATAAACACTGAAATAGAACATTTAACATACTTCTGCATTATGAAACATACTGGATAATATTAATACATAATGTGCACAGATAAAGCACAGAGCTTTATTGTATGCTTTTACCTACGTCACTATTTTGAGGGAATGGGTAAGTCGACCTCTGGTCTGTGTGTGAGTGTATGGGCTGATTTCCAATGCAGGAAAGAACGGTCGGGCAGTCAAACGCCAGCAAGTTCAGTAAAGAGAGAACGAGAGAGTAAGGGAGGGTGTATTATGAGTGGGAGGAGAATTGGGAGAAGGAAGGATTCCTGCATCTGACCGGAAATGAGCATGGTGGCCCCAGTTTGATCATGGTCAAGTGTAAAGAAACTGTAAAGGATCTCGTCCTCCTCTTCTGAGGAGGAGTAGCGAGAAGGATCGGAGGACCAATGCGCAGCATGGTAAGTGTCCATCATGTTTACTCAAACACAACAGAACACTGGAACAAAACAATAAATGTGAATAAACGAAACAGTCCCGTGTGGTAACAAACACTGACACGGAAGACAAACACCCACAACTCAAAAGTGAAACCAGGCTACCTAAGTATGATTCTCAATCAGGGACAACGATTGACAGGTGCCTCTGATTGAGATCCATACTAGGCCGAACACAGAAATCCCAAATTATAGAAAAACTAACATAGACAACCCACCCAACTCACGCCCTGACCATACTAAAACAAAGACATAACAAAGGAACGTGACAGAAACACAATCCTTCAAGATCATTGTAGTCAAAGCTGGACTTAATGGACAATTTCTCATGACCATTGCTGTGCTGTTTATTTAAATGATAAATGCCCCTCTATGAGTAGGTATTCATTTCTCTTCAATAATTCATCCGTCTTCCTCCCTACCCATTCATCTCTTATCATTGTCTGTTGTCAAATGAAGACATCTGAAGTTATGCAAACCTGCGGTCTCCCTTCTGACCATCTCAAAAGACCTACAATAAAAGCTGCGGTTTTGGACTATGACTGCTATCCTCGTTGACCTTCCAGTCACTGGCTAGCAGTCATTCAGTGTCACATAACGAACAGGACGTTGGACAGTGTCATAAAAGCCAGCCCCATCCTCCTTCTGTGTCTTCAATTCTAATTGACGCTCTATTGGGGGACAAGTTCTCAATTCATATGCTAGCTTGAAGAATAGTTAACATGCCGTGCTTCCTCTTAGCAACATTTCACAAAGGAAAGGGGAATCCTAACAGAATCCCAGCATTCGTAACCTGTCGAGGGGTTAACCACCTTTTTGATCCAGCATATCCTGTACAAGACGGGCCTGTGGGTCAGTGGGACGAGGCTAACGCCAGGCTCTTGGCAGTATGTCCTAACTCCTAATCCTTCAATGGGCTTCTCGGACAGACCGGCCCATCCCATCCTTGTTCCTCATTACGCCCTCTGGCATGTGCTGAGTAGGAGGCTCTCTGGGATCAGCTAGCTCTCTGCAGCTACGTTTATCTTGGCAGCTAGCCAGGAGACAACAGAATGTTTTATTTGAAATGCTATTGCTAGCTCCTTCACTGAGTGGTTGTGGGAATGAGAGAAATACCTGTCATGCTGTGTCTCATATCAAACCTTGGTTGATAACATCAGATACATTGCTGTTACAAGGCGTGGCATTATTATGTCTAAACAACAAAAATTACAGTTCATATAAGGAAATCAGTCAATAGAAATAAATCAATTGGTCCGTAATCTATGAATTTCACATAACTGGGCAGGGGCTCAGACATGGGTGGGCCTGGGAGAGCAAAGTTCTACCCACTGGCAAGCCAGGTCCACTCACTGGGAGCCAGGCCCAGCCAATCAGAATTCGGACAATACGAATAAGTCCTGGGGTGGTGTGGTTACACGTGGTCTGCGGTTGTGGGGCCAGTTGGATGTACTGCCAAATTCTCTAAAATGACGTTGGAGTTTGCTTATGGCAGAGAAATGAAGATTCAATTCTCTGGCAACGGCTCTGTTGGACATTCCAGCATACCAATTGCACACTCCCTCAAAACTTGAGACACCTGTGACATTGTGTTGTGTGACAAAACTGCACATTTTAGAGTGGCTTTTTATTGTCCCCAGCACAAGGTGCATCTGTGTAATGATCATGCTGTTTAAACATCTTCTTGATACGCCACACCTGTCAGGTGGATGGATTATCTTGGCAAAGGAAAAATGCTCACTAACAGGGATGTAAACAAATTTGTGCACAACATTTTACAGCAACAAGCGTTTTGTGTGTATGGAACATTTCCGGGTTCTTTTATTTCAGCTCATGAAACATGGGACCAACAACATGCTGCGTTTTTATATATATTTTCGCAGTAGAAATAGGGTTTCCAAATCTCTTTCATTCTGTCATAACGCCTAAAGATATGCATATATCACCTACAGAACATTGAAGTAGTTAGTTAATGAAAAGGCTGATTTGTTAAATGTACCCTTCCTCCCTTGGTTGTCCCAAAGCTCTGTGCTGAGTACTTATCCCCTTTACACACCATATTAGCAAAACAACACAACAAGAACGTTTTGTATTTGTTCCACCATATTTGACCGACATCTGGTAACGCTTAGTGTTGGGTTTCCATGGTGATGACTCCAAGCTGGGAAACAGTGTAAATCTCTCTCCTCCTCAGCTTCACATATGAACACACTGCCCGATGGGTGTCTGGGTTTAGTGGACCTGCAAACTCAAAGACAGGGAGGGTAACCCAGGGGGGGATGCTCATCCCTATGAGAGATCAAAGTTCAGGTTATGGGTGCAGTTGTCCACCCCAGTTTCAGAGAATAGGTCACTGGAGGCCACCTGACAGGGGTCATCCACAAGTCTGTCTGCTTCTGTAGACATGGCCCAAATTCTAAAATGGACAACTTTCAGTAATACTTCATTTTATGGGGTCCTTATTAGTGTGACGACGTATGTAATTACACTAACAAGTATTGTAATTAACTGTAATAATTCATAGTTACACTGTAATAACATGGGGTAACGGTGGTCTGTAATTACGAATGCTTCTTACCATGTTTCTTACAAATGTTCAACTTTCTGAAAGCATCCCAATGCACCATACTTTAATCTCCATTTGGAAAATCTGACCATAATTATATCCTCCTCATTTCTGCTTACAAGCGAAAATTAAAGCAGGAAGTACCAGTGACCCGCTCAATACGGAAGTGGTCAGATGATGCAGATGCTATGCTACAGGACTGTTTTGCTAACACAGACTGGAATATCTTCCCGGATATCATCCAATGGCATTGAGGAGTATACCACCTCAGTCACCAGCTTCATCAATAAGTGCATAGGCGACATCGTCCCCACAGTGACCGCACGCACAAGTCCCAACCAGAAGCCATGGATTACTGACACTAATCCGGATGCTTATGAGAAATCCCGCTATGCCCTCAGATAAACCATCAAACAAGCAAAGCGTAAATACAGGATTAAGATACAAAGGGAAACCCAGATGAGCTAAATGCCTTTTATGCTGCTTCAAGGCAAGCAACACTGAAACATGCACAAGAGCACCAGCTGTTCTGGATGTCTGTGCGATAACGCTCTCGGTAGCCGATGTGAGCAAGACCTTCAAACAGGTCAACATTCACAAAGTCACGGGGCCAGACGGATTACCAGGACATGTATTCAAAGCATGTGCGGATGAACTGGCAAGTGTCTTCACTGACATTTTCAACCTATCCCTGACCGAGTCTGTAATACCTACATGTTTCAAACAGACCACCATAGTCCCTGTGCCAAAGGAAGCGAAGGTAACCTGCCTAAATGGTTACCGCCCTGTAGCACTCACGTCTGTAGCCATACTTCCATACTTCAGCTGTGAAAGGCTGGTCATGGCTCACATCAACAACATCCTCCCAGATACCCTAGACCCACTACAATTTACATACCGCCCCAACAGATCCACAGATGACGCAATCTGAATCGCACTCCACACTGCCTTTTCCCACCTGGACAAAAGGAACACCTGTGTGAGAATGCTGTTTATTGACTACTGCTCATTGTTCAACACCATAGTGCCAACGAAGCTCATCACTAAGCTAAGGACCCTGGGACTAATCACCTCCTTCGGCAACTGGATCCTGGACTTCCTGACGGGCCGCCCCAGGTGGTAAGGGTAGGCAACAAATGTCTGCCATGCTGATCCTCAACACTGGGGCCCATCAGGGGTGTGTACTTAGTCCCCTCCTGTAGTCCCTGTTCACCCATGACTGCGTGGCCAAACACGACTCCAACACCATTAAGTTTGCTGGCGACACAACTGTGGTAGGCCTGATCACCGGTAACAATGAGACAGCCTATAGGAGGTCAGAGAACTGGCAGTGTGGTGCCAGGACAACAACCTCTCCCTCAATGTGAGCAAGACAAAGGAGAGGATTGTGGACTACAGGAAAAGGTGGGCTGAGCATGCCCCCATTCTCATCGAAGGGGGTTTAGTGGAGCAGGTTGAGAGTTTCCCAGAAGCCAGGATGTGCATATAATTTGGTAGAATTGGATAGAAAACACTTTGAAGTTTCTAAAACTGTTAAAATAATGTCAGACATCAATGACTGCAGTGAAATAAACCGTGTTGTAGGTCAAAAAGGTCAACACAGGAGAGAGTACGTTTTCCATGCAAATTCTTTCGCTTTTCATGACGTCAGTGCTTTTCAGGTCGGAATGTCGGAGTTCTAGAAAGATACCCAATTTCCGACATGGAATTCCGAGTTGGATGACCGGTTCAAAACTATTTTTCCCACTAAGATCTCGTTTTTTTCCGTGATACCAATTGTCTTGAACGCACTGAGGTCGGAAGTCTGAGATTTCCGAGTTCCCAGTTGTTTTGAACATAGCATTACTCTCAGCGGAGGGAGGGAGAGCGCAACAGAGGTCTCATGGTCCCATCTCTCTCCTTCCTTTCCTCCAGCGAGACTAAGCAGAGAAAGGGGGACACCTTCTTCCACCTGATGGCGAAAATCGAGTCTCACCACATCTGCCTCCTGCATTAATTCATGTTGTTCCTATGACCAGAGAAAGTGAAATATAATAATAATAATAAAGTCGCAGGGCTATCGATACACTATACGAGCAATCCGATTGGCTAGCGCAGTAGGCACACTCAATTTAGCCACAGATCTCCCAGTCCGCCAGGTAGATCTGATAATTCAGACAAATTAAATGGTTCAAAATGAGAACACTTTGCCTACCCTACGCAGGACTTCTGAATCAAGTACACCTACCACCAACAGCACAACACAAATGGGGGGGGAAAAGGAGCCCAAAAGCCTTTTTAATTGGCTTTTCTACACAAATGTTTGATGATCGACTAGGAATGCCTTGAAGTTCGACCAGTCGATTGTGATTGACCGGTTGGTGACCACTGATCTACAGAATATACTTTCCATGCAATCTGTGTTTTTTGTTGTTGTTGATTTGCTAGCATGCTAGCTAGTTTTCTAGCCTTGACTGCAGTAGCTAGCTAGCTACTTAAAGATGGCAAATATGCTATGGTCGCTTTTCGCTAACGTTAGCTGGGCTGAATGGTCTTCTCTTCCCTGAACCTTGTGGCCTATGCCTATATCTTTGTTTAATCCATTTTTGTATTTGTATTTTATGTAACAATAAAAATATTTTATTTTGTAAGAAATGTAAGGTCTTTTTACATTTTGCAATAAAGTTGACTAATGTAGAAGCTCATATTTTGTTTGTAGGTATTTTCACTTGGGAATGGGTAATAAGTAATGATATAGAAATGATTCTTAGAGACTATTGTCTGTCCTCAAGAGATTACAACCTTGTGACAGTTATTACTGATCGGATTCACCTGAGAAGAAACTAAACACAGAATAGGTGAATTTAGTGCAAACTTGCCCATTTATTTAACAAGCATGGTACCAAGCATGTGTTGCTACAACTCTGAAATGACAGATTGCAATTACCACCAGTTACATGTGGTTATTACAGTGAAACTATGAGTTTTAACAATTAACTACAATACTTTTTACAGTGTAATTACGCTGTGATAAGGACCCCTTTAAATTAAGAGTTACCCCAACTTTCCTCAGCAGCTATCAGTTAGTTCCCTTCGTTGTTGACCACAATTTGTATTTCCTTTATATTAAGTGAAAAAGTATATATATAATCCACATCCATTTGAATGGATAAGATGCTAGTTTTAGTCACATTCTCCCTACCATCTAGCAGTGTGGTGCAGCAAGTCCATGGCAAGAGCCTCCCTCTAGCCCAGAGGTGATAAATACGTACATCTTCTTCCATTTTGACCCCAGATGTTTTCCCCATCAGTGCAGGCTCAGTGGCTGCTGTGCCTCATTGGCTCTGGGCTCAAAGTTCAGAAGAGGTCGATGGCGTAAGAGCTCCATGGATGCATTTGAACTTTTTTTCATAGGTTGGTTCAAAGTACCTGTAAACAATTCATGAACAAACTAAATTAAAAATAAGCCCTGTATGTTACATGAATTATAGTAGGTAAACAATGAGCAAATTCTTGGTATATTACAAACAATTCTTATAGACATGAGTGTAATATAATCCGTAAAAACACTGCAGGTCCATGTTGACAAGGAATTGCGTTTGTGTGCTATAGGGCCTCTCCAGAGTCATAGTAGGAGCATTCCTCCACCTCTTCCTTCTATGTCATCCAGTTGATACTGAAGGCCGTCTTACCACAGGATAGAAACCAGATGACCCATGCCAGCCAGCTGTAAGATAATGCTTGGCTGAACCCCTAGTGTTGCCTTTCTAAAAACCCTCCATTGATTTCGCCTTCACCAGCTTTGGTTCTGGACCATTACAAACCAATGTTGATCTAACCTCTAAATAGCCTAATTTTGGCCTGAAAGACACAATAACGGAGCATTTAACAGGTATATTTAGAAAATCTATCTCGCCATTTTTGCTGGCGTTTAGCTAACGTTGGACGAGGCAAGCAGCAAGCACCCTACATGACCGGACCAGGACCACAGAAATGTAAGGAACGCCCAGCACAGGGCTCTGAATAGCTACCACCACTGCCCTCTCCTTAATTTCACTCTCTAACCCTCTCTCTCAATTAGAGCCAGTCTAAAATAGCAGAGTCAATTGATTGAATAAACACATGAACCAGAGATATTTGGAAATTCACTCCCTACTGGAAAGCAGCACAAAGGTTTTAAAAGGGAAATGGGTATTTTGCATGAGTGGATAGAATTTGGAACTGTCTTGAGTTGGTGATGGAGGCCAACGATGAATACAGGCCATCTATATCTGAACTCGGGTGAAGGGTAATCAAATGAGCTCTTATGAGATCATAAAGAGCACTTACAGTAGCCTTTTAATCTCTCTACTGTGACAAACCTTCAGAAATGGTACAGTGCTAACTTCACACATTTGTTGGCGCAAGTGGAAAGTATTCCTGAATCTCCACCCGTCCAGCTAGAGGAGGATGGGCTCCACCTCTTGAGTCTGACTCCTCTGTCTCTTGCTACCTAGGGAGGTTTTCCTGGACACTGTTGTCTTTGCTGGCTCTTCAGGGATTTAGAACCTAGGTTCCTATACATTGCAACAAATGTATTTCTAAAAAAATGCTATACAAGTCAAATTGAATTGGACGTCATGTTGTGTCTTGGGATCAGACATTGTGTGTTGGGTATGGGTAACAAGAGGGCATTCCTCTACCAAATGTTTTCAGGGGGGGGTGGGGGGGCTGGTAGTGAGACCAGGACCACAGGAAGGATGAACTGGGGAACTCGGGGTCAATACAGATCTGCAATAAATCCTCTGAAATCTGCAAAAACAAAATACGCTCAACACAAACTCCAAAAGCCCTGCTTCTCTTCTCCCAAGCTAAAGCATAGACGTTGCATTTGCAAAACCGGAACAACTCTATTTGGGTTACTAAATTAGAGCCTTGACTTGGACTGGATGGGGTTTTGTTTTCCCAAGGCAGAGTTCTGGCCATGAGGCAATGGGGAGATGGAAACAGAAGAGCTTTCCGACGTGGCACTGTGACGTACCGACCAACCAAGCCCAGAAGACAATCCCCAACCTGCCACAAGACAAATGAGGGGGAGGGAAAGAGGCAGTGAAAGTGGGGAGGGAGGGATGAGGAGGAGCAATGGAGAAAGCAAGGGGAGCGAGAGGAAGAGAAGGAGAGCGAGAGTATCAGATAGGAAAAAAAAGTGTTCTCTTCTCACTGCAAAAGACGAGAGTTACCAAAGGCACATATTGCTTGAATTAAATTGCAGGGGAGGGGAAGGAGAGAAAGAAAAAAGGATTTACATTCTTTTCCATTGAGGTCAGCGTTTTGCTACCTCCCTGACTGATTTGCCTGGCCTGAACAGGGAGCAGTGCCTTCCACATCAGAGCTGAGATCCTGCACGCCCCTATCTGATGACGTGACTACACTTTCCCTGTCATATAGACTGCTTATGCCGTATTCAGCGTCACTAGAAGTCCCTGATCTGGTACTGTGATGGTGGCATTTAGCTAATGATGTCACTGATTAGTATAGATTCATATAGTCCCTCCCTTATCCCCTATATATTTCAGTGTACCTTGTCTTGGTCTTACGTCTTTGCCTTAACCGATCAGGAAGGGCTGGATCGGTGAAAGGAATAACAAACCATGGCTACAACTCCATCTCTCCAATCAGTAACCTTTAGCCATATTGATTTTGTTTTATTTATTATGTTTTTGTTGTTGTTGATAAACGATAAACAAACAGATAAACAGACACCCAGCAATGACGTCATCACCAGATGGAAGATAATGATGTATTTCAGTGCCAGCGTGGAATACTCCCCTCCGACTGCATTGCCAATTGCCAAATTCTCTGGATGCCTCTTCCGGACAGCTAAAAAAAGCAAATTTTTAACGCAGCCTTTTATAGTCCCCCCCTCAGAAGCTTCACATTTATTGGGCACAATAATAACACGTGGTTATTGTTCCCTTTTTGAAGAATCGAAGGGAAGTAATTTCTCTTTCTTTTGAACTCCACACATTTATTGTGCTTGCAGGGCAAAACATTTTGTTATTAATATACTACAGGATTGTTTTTAGCCATGGCTAGTATGGATGGATAGAGATGGAATGTGCCATAGATGAGGTACAGTTGAAGTCGGAAGTTTACATACACCTTAGCCAAATACATTTAAACTCAATTTTTCACAATTCCTGATATTTAATACTTATGAAAATTCCCTGATTTAGGTTCACCACTTTTATTTTAAGAATGTGAACTGTTAGAATAATACTAGAGAGAGTAATTTATTTCAGCTTTTATTTCTTTCATCACATTCCCAGTGGGTCAGAAGTGTACATACACTCTTTGAGTAAAGTATGTTGCTCACTCATTTTGCTCTCCTGCGCCTGACTTCATGCACCAGCTACACTCACCTTCTGACACTTGCAGAGCGGCCTTTCAGGTTGTGTTTATATAGGACTCGTTTCACTGTAGATATAGATACTTGTCAATTAGCCTATCAGAAGCTTCTAAAGCCATGACATAATTTTCTGGAATTTTACAAGCTGTTTAAAGGCACAGTCAACTTAGTGTATGTAAACTTCTGAACCAATGGAATTGTGATACAGTGAATGATAAGTGAAATAATCTGCCTGTAAACAATTGTTGGAAAAATGACTTGTGTCATGCACAAAGTAGATGTCCCAACCGACCTTGCAAAACTATAGTTTGTTTAACAAGAAATGTGTGGAGTGGTTGAAAAACGAGTTTTAATGACTCCAACCTAAGTGTATGTAAACTTCCAACTTCAACTGTAGGTATTGCAGGTATCAACTTACCTGATAACAATACTAAATGCTGTGGACCCCTAAGCTTTGGGGTGCCAAAGTGATTGATGGTAAACATCAGATGGATGTCTCTCTACTATTCTCTCTACTATTCTCTACTATTCTCTAGCCTCTATCATGGTCTGTTTTGATTATCTGCCCAGAATCCTCCTCTTGCTCGCTCTCCCTCTCTTCTCTCTCACTTTCTGCCTTTCTGAACCCCTCCCTTTGTCCCTCCCTCACTCCCAGTCTCTCTGAACCTTGATCCAACTATTCACACACTTTTAAACATCCTTTACCCCTTTCTATATTTCTCTCTCTTTTTTTCTTTCACTCTCAATTCAAATGGCTTTCTCGCTCTCGCTCTCGCTCGCTCTCTCTCTCTCTCTCTCTCTCCTCTGCACTATAGTATTCCCTCCCCCCTCTGATTCCTCTTTTTATTATGAACTCAGTTTTTTCCCTTCGTTTTGTGCTATCACTTCCAGACTGCACCTCTTGGTCAACATTCCATTACTCTTCCCTCTACATTACTCAAGTTACCTTTGTCTCTTTTTTTCTCCTTCCCCAATCTCCATATTTTACGACTGTAATTGCGTTCTGACTGTAACCGTCTTCTGACTGTAAATTGCCTTCTTGCTCGTTTCTCTTAACTAATCTGCCATATTCCCCTCTTTGAGTTAATTTGAGTTATTTTACCCCAACCTTTCTTCCTCACTCTATACCATCCTCCTCTCTCACACTCATGACGACACGTATAAGCCAATAGTCAAGTCAATCATGAATCCCCTACTCCGTTCCATTTCCCAAACGCTCACCACCACCCCCATCAGAATGAGTTATAGCCTGATACATTGCAGTGGTGTGTGTGGCATGTGGTCCACAGTCCCTGTGACTCAGAGGCACACTGCAGTGGGTACCTCCTATCTCCTCCCCTACAACTCAGGCAGGCAGCCGCATGGGTTCCGGGGGAAGTCTCCCCCTTCAGAACTGATCCATGGTCAGATTTGGGATGTATATCTCACGGTCATAGTTATGTCTGAGTTAGATCTGAGGTTATAGGGACAATGAGTAACCCGAAACCAGACACACGTACAGGGCACAATGGAGACTCTTAGGGGCCCCTATATGACAAGTCCCAGTGGGCTTTGACTGTTTACAAAGACAGAGAGAGAGGCATGGGGTTAGTGTTACAAACCAGAAGATCCAAAACAATCCTCTGACGGAAAAGGGATATGTGTATGGCCACCCAATTCAAGCATTCTGTTAGGGATTGGCTGAATGTGCTTTTACATTTGATTAGCTCACACTGAAATAAAGGTTAAGCGCAGAATAGAGTCTGAGATACAGTGCTGCTACTAGAGCAATGGTAACGTTATCACAGCAGCAGCCTAGGAGGGAAGAGGGTAGAGACTTGAAATACTGTAGCTCCAGAATCCAGAACTTTCCGGGTAAATGTGTTTTGCAGGCCCAGTGTTACGTTTCTGCAGAGTGAATCATGACCAAACTCACCCAGAGACCTCAAGGGAACAGGCAATCAGGAAGCCAAGAAAAGAAACTACAGTCCGAGGCACAGCCCAAGACTACGTCTCCCTCACTCGCTCCCCCACTTCTGTAACTCCCTTTTTCTCCCTCTCTTTCCCATTCTTCTGTCTAGTTTTCTCTTTCTGTCTCTCTACTATTCTCTAGCCTCTGTCATGGTCTATTTTGTTCCGTTTGGAATTATTTTACTGTCTCATTTTTTTGTCATTCTTTGTCTCACTTCACGTCTGTCCATCTAATGTACATGTGTGTATTTCTGCTCTCATCATTTCCTAATCTAACTCGGTGTTTGGTCACTCTGTTATTCTCTTTTGCTCTCTCCGTCTTTATCGCTCTCTCTTCGCCTCTCTCTGCCTCCCTCCCTCTCTCCCTTCCTCCCTCCATCTCAGTGATCTCTTGGCAGGCAGTGTAGAGTGTAGAGCCATGGGCTGTGTGGGTAGCATGCTCTGTTTACAAGGGGAAGTCTTGAGTGCTACACCAAGGACCTCCTGCCTGCACAAACCAAAACAGGAAGTGGGTGCTTGTCATACCACATAAGGGGAGGGGCAACTATAAATATTTGTAAGAAAGGATTCATCATTTTATGAATTTCCAACATATCTTCATGCAATTATTGAGTACATGACAGTGATGGATTACTATAACGAGCACTCTTTCACTTAGTTTGCTTTTGTTTCGTTTTTTTTTGCTGAGTCATTCAATTTGGTAAAGAAGCAAAAATGGTATCTTAGAAGGGGTCTTCTGTTTTTCAACATTCAGTGAGGTAATAATGTACTCATCCAGATCACCAATATCTGACCCCACATCCCTGAAACATCCACAAATACTTTTCATTACAAATGATTTAACTTGCCAACGTTTCGGTTGTGTCAAATACCCAAAGTGGTAGTTTCACACATTACTTAGGCGTTCTGTTTCGAACGTCTGTTTTTTACAGCTGTGCCAAATACTGCTCTTGCAAATGTGTTACATTATGTACTGGGCAAAAATGTGCATTTTTATGAACACCAAATACCTATGGGGGTCTGTCATTTCTGAAAAACACTCTTAGAGCTTTGGGAGAGAAGGGGGCTTGTCCGTACATGTTATAGGCCTAATACCTTCAAATGTTGAAAACCCAACTATCACATTTGGTTTCTTGGAAGTTGTGAGAAAGTATGATTTTGGTTTCCCATTGCTTCTGAGGAAAAAAGCCATATGCTTCTAGTGTCTTTATTAAATAACATGAATAACCACCACGCTGCGTTTTGGTCCGCCTCTACTTCACCTAAAGAAAATCCTTACAATTTTACACTTCTGTTTATTAAAAAAACTGTATTTTTTACAGGTCAGGAAGCATATGGCTTTTTTCCCCAGAACCAATGGGAAACCAAAATCATACTTAAGTATACGTTGTTTCTTAACGTTCTCTGATTTATTTTAGAACATTCCCAATGTCAAAACAAGTATAGAATATTCCTAGAACATTACCAAAATTGACCAACCATCTTTACATTATTATGAAATGTTCTGTTAAAGTAATGAAATACCAACAAAATAAAAAATAAATTGTTGAGTTACTTCAATATGCTGAGAAAGTTCCAAAGCCAAACCAGCTAGCATATAATGTTCTGTTCTGGGAATGGTGCAAGATAGTTGTTTGAATGTGGAACATTCTCAGCACATTTAAGGAACTTGGTTACAATTAATAAAATAAAAATGCTTAAGAAATGTTCTCCAAATGGTTCAAAGAACGTTAACAAAGAACACTCTACTGTTGGAATTTCAATACATCAGCATAAGGTTTCCTCGTGGTTCTATTTAAATTAACATTATGAAATTGTTCCGAGAACGTTAAGAAACAACGTTCTTCTGTGGGAATTTTAATACTTCAGCATAATGTTTCCTACAGGTCATATCATATTCTCAGAACATTAAGAAAACAATAGGTAAAATCCACAAGAAAACATTAGTAACGTTCAAAGAACATTCTAAGAATGTTATTGGGAAACATATACATTCCGTTCTCACCGTCAACAAAGCTCTCTCTAGCCTCTATCTTGTTAAGCGTGTTCAGGTATGTTGGCCACGCCCACTCATTGGTCACACCTAATCTTGTTTCCTTTGACATGAGGTGTGTTTTAATACACTAAAATGAACAGGTTTGTATGAGTTAAAAAAAAGATGACATGTTAGCTCCATCCTGTTGGTGCAGTGAAATAATTCCATGGATAGATGATAGAAGATCATAGGTTTGAATCTCACAGACACCATGCCACAACAACAACAAAAATGTGTTCCTGAGTAATGCCTAAGAAAATAAATTTCCATGTGTCCTATCTGTGCTTGGATTTCAAAACAGTTAACGCAAACAAAGCTAGCAGTGATATTTAAAGCCTTATTGAAACATTCAGTGAAAGTTTTATGGATGTTATTAAAAATCAAAATAATCTATCATTCTAGTTCTCAGAATGATAATAAAACCTAATAGGAACACTTTAAGAACCATCATAAAACATTCTCAGAACCACCCTGCAACCTAAAAATGAATGTTTAAAAAAACCTTCAGGTTCACCAGTCAGGAAACGTATGGCTTTGTTCCCAGAACCAATGGGAAACCAAAAACGTACATCCCCACAACTTCCAAGGAACCAAATGTGCTTCTTGGGAAGCAACTATCGTGCACCATTCCCAGAAAGTTGTGGGAAGGTTGTATACAAAATAATCATAGGACAACCACACTCTCACCAAGCTCTAAGAAACATATGGTTTTCAGAACGTTATGTGCTAGCTGGGAACTTCATATTTCCTTCCAGGAGGGGCTTGATTTACTAGTATGCTTACATCAGTGTCACCCCCTGACAACCAACCCCCACCATATCAAGCAATCATCAGTTATCCTGGGGTGGATTCAGTTAGGGGAAGTGTTCAGAATGAATGAATGACATTTTATTTTCATGTCAAATCGTCAATAGACAATGACTAACACCTGCCTCTGATTGAGAACCATATCAGGCCAGACATAGAAATAGACAAACAAGACATCCAACATAGAATGCCCACTCAGATCACACACTGACCAACCAAAACATAGAAACATACAAAGCAAACTATGGTCAGGGTGTGACAGCAGAGAAGATTCATGTGAGAGACAGGTCCATACACAATCTAGATACACATGTGCCATTTGCCACAGAAGCTAAATATTTGTATAATTTAATTATAGGTCACCCTTTTTCTTTTATTCTAGGCTTTATCTAAATATTCAGCAAACGGAAATACGCAACGTACAATTTTTTTCTCTCCAGTTTCTCCTCATCGCTCAGCCACATAATTCCAGAGTTATCTGGTCATCTTTCTGGAAAATGAGCAGGCGTATATCGTGGTAAAAAGGGCAATAGAGGATAAAAGGAGTTTCATTCTCTATTTCCTTGAGGTCACAATAGTTACATAATCTTTCCTCTTCCACTTCACCACAATACCAACCTGTTTCAATACATAGGGGCAATATCCCTGATTATACCTGTGTACGTAGCGAATTTTAGGTAGGTTATACATATATCTTTTACACACATTCATCCTTAATCAAACAAAAGGTTCTCGATTTGGGTTTTTGATTCATCTCCATTTTTTTTGCATATTGCATCACGTTATTTAAAAAAAATACCGATGTCTCCCTTAATTTGGTTTTTATACAGATGATCACAGTCAGACCATTGGAAAAGGTCAGACATTTCAGTTGCCCAGGCTCCCCCTCTAGATAGATCCCATTGATAAACGCTACTGCCTATTCTTGCAATTGGCATATCCATCAGTCGATTCCAACGTCTCACCATACACGCCTTCCATCTCACCTCACAGGGTTCCCAGCCCAAGTCCCCAGTTATTGCAAATATAGGTGCAAACTTGTGGACACCTAAAAAGTAACGTACTGCTCTGTTATGGACATGTTTGTTTTTGAGATGCGTCTTGGCACCCAACACTCCTGCTGAATAGTCCAGAACAGGACAAACGCATGACTAGTACAGTTTGGAATACGTAGCATAACTAATATCTTTGAGTGTTTTGGTTTTTCCTATAACTCCCCCAAGAGCTCGGCCAGGACAGATGTTCTGTATAGAAAGATAATATGTTCATCAATAAAAAGACCCAAATATTTATTAAGTGCTAGTAAACTCAAGAAATTCTTCACCAAAACAAAACGGGGAAGAAAAAAAACTTCTCTTAGCACCTGGTTTTCTAAAATGCATTATCTGTGTTTTTGTCTGGTTGATCACGAGTTTCCATCTTGTTCAGTTTCTGCCTAGCAAAATAATATCATCAGCATATACCGTAAAATGATACTTAGCATTTCATCCTCATATCTTACTCCAATATTTGACTGTTTCATTTCTTTTGCCAAATCATCCATAAACATAGCAAACAAAGTTGGTGATAAGGCATCTCCTTGTTTTACCCCCGAGGGTGTGGGAAACCAGTCTGTATGATATTCATTAACATTCACACAAGCAATTGGTACTTTTTATAGGGACTGGATTGCGTTATAACATTTCCCACCAATCCCTGATTTGAGCAAACTGTAGGCTAAAAGATCCCTATATATAACATTTAAAGCTTTCTGGAAATCAATAAAACATGGAAAAGTGAGATGATATGATCTATTCAGGCTCTGGATTTGCAGATAGAAATGTAAGGAACAGCGTTAACAGATTGAGTTGTTGGTGAAAGTAGCCCTTACATGTATTGGCAGTTTTCCATTTCACCTCTTACTGATGACAGTTAACATTGGAGCTGGATAAGCTGATCCTAGATCTGTGCAACTGCCTGGTGTCAACTTCTCCCTAGAGCCTTGACTTTCACATTGCCCCGGCTCTGCTTGTTCTCTGTGGCAAGATGGCGACCACAGTGCGACAAGGCCTTGTGATCTAGCTGATGTCGCCAAATTAAAGGGCTATGGCGGCCCTTAAAAGTACGGAGGACATAAAATCGTCGCTACAATCCTCACACAAAAACAAAGACATCTCGCTGGAAGAGGGGAGTAGAAATTGAGAGTGAGAGAGAGAACATGTCTTACACTCAGCAGGATGACTGGATGTGATCAGTTTTGGGGTGGACATAACAGCTTAGATTGACCTCAATAAGGAAGTAACAAAGCAGGGTCAATAAGTTAGCAAGCTTACTATAATGTATATTTGGAAATAAGTCTGAGTTTAAGGTTGAGAAGGAGAGCTAGAGGAGAGTTTAAGCTTGAGGGGTGTCCAGGAAATGTACGTAACAAATCGCAAGTGAACCAGGAAATATAGAGTTATTTTACAGTACTTTTTAAAGTTTGCAGGATAATTGATTCATTTAGCCTTTTGTAATAACACTGTACTCCTCAGTATCCTCATCGGTGTCCTCCCCGTTTCAACATTCACATCAAGCCACTCCCAACACAAATAAAGGCTCAAACACACAGTTAGTCACGTTGGCAGTCCCCACAATGGCCACATCATGGCCCACCGTCTCTAACTCTCTTTCTTCCTATCGCCACTGTTAAGCCAGCAGACCTCAGGTCCAAGACGCTAGTGCTCAGTCTTTGACCCTAGGAAAGACTGATTCATATTTCACTCTGCTTCTACACACACACACACACACACACACACACACACACACACACACACACACACACACACACACACACACACACACACACACACACACAAATATCTGCTCTCTGGATCCAGATGCTCCTGTGAGCAGAGGGGGAAAAAAACATCTTCCACAGTGCAGGGGCGTCCCCATGCCTGATCGAAATGCCTGCCTTTGTTTTTCCAACGGTCCCAGAGGAGCCAACCTGTTACTGTATCGTCCTCCATCTACATTTCCACCTGAATTCAATTGCCAGACAAAACCTTCCCTTCTCTCCCCCAGGGCACAGCAATTGCAGTGGTAGTAGCTACCTGAATAAGAGTTGAACATCCATGTAGAGCAGGGATGACATTGTAGGCAGTCAAAACAAATGGAAGGGATTGTTAGTATCAAAGTTGTGGTTTGAAATGCTTGGGTGTAATGATGACAGTTAAATTGTACACAACGGCCATGTCCAAAATCTGGCTAGCCTACTACTAAGAACGTGCTTTTGAGTAAGAACTAATGTAGTAAGCAACAAATATCAGCATACTAAGCTCATCCTACTGAGAATGTGTCATCTAATTGCCATTCATTCATTCTGGTACAGCGTGTCCCCGCAGGTGATAATCAGCTGTTGTCTGACACGTAGGTCTCGAAGGACTGTTCTCTTCCTCAATAGTGTGCAGCAAATTCTACTAGATGGAAAGTCGAAATGAGTATGACATTCTGGCATGTAGCCCTTTAGACTTGTACCAGTATACGGGTTGGAAATGGCGGATTTGGGCACCAATAAGTGCCTAAATTGGAACACAGTGGCTGTTCAGTCGTATCATGCTGTAAATGACAGCCATTTTGAACTTGAGCACCGCAAGGCGACAAGAAGTTGTGGGCACAGCCCTTGTGACTATTGGGCAACTTTAGCAACAGAAAAACATTGTCTGAGTGAAGGAAATGCTGTAAATAAAGAGGACTTGATGTATTTTGAAAGATGAGACGTTGAGGATTACAATAAATACTGCTTTGATGTCATACAAGCAAGACGTAAAAATGTGCGCTTCACATTTCCCCATCATAAAACGTGTGTCATATAGCGTCAACGTTTTGGGTCAGTATGTTTGATGTGCAGTTACAATATGACATGGGTTGTTCTGAACAGAATGAGCCTGTGTTCCTCTGTTGTGGAGAAAATTCCCAGCGGAACATGCACCTGAATGCACTCATGGCTCCTCTCTACACTCTCCTTTCTATGTGCACCAGAATTAGGACCTGTTTCTCTCAGTTGCCTTGTGAAAGCCTAACGCTGTAAGATCTGATTTTATAACTTAGCAAGTTATGTTGGAAATAGAACAAGCTTTCAAATTATGCCCACATGACCCACATTGCGGTTATAATGGGCAGTTTTTGGATTGCGTAAATAACAACAGTAATTGTGTGATGGCGGGGATGCAGGGTTGTGTTCCAAACAAAACCACGACAAGTGTGCTCCCTCGAGTTCCTCAACGGCACAGCTAGGAGAGCTCAACAAAGCGCCTTTACAGCTGAAGACTCTGAGTCATAAAAGTGCATTGAAGTTACTTAGGAAGTGTGCACACTTTGGAGAGGTGTGTGGCCAACTAGTCTTCTCACTCATACCCTTGTCATTTTTGTGTCCTATTTTGCACCTACCCCACGTTTTCCAGGAATATTCTTGTCGTGCTATCGAATGTATCCAAAGTATTTATTGATTTCGTTATCAACAAATGCGGCACAAAGTACAGCAAATGTAAAATCACAAAATCAACAGTGTAATGTTTGGATTCAGGCTTGTGTCAGGTGAACTGTTGTGCCCTCACCTTTGGTCTAAGAACTTGACCATAATCACCAAACGGTTCCCTTTCAATTGCTATCATGCTTATGCATTTCATATTTCTTCTGTAAGACATATTTAAGTTTAGCGCTTTCCATGCACTGTAGGCCAATTCCCACAAGTGTAAAGGTTGAATTAAAGCATAACATTTCACATACAATACATTTAAAAAATTCTGCATACCCCAAATCCCTATGGTTTAGAACGGAAGTAAGGGCATTCGGACACTCACAATATTTATTTAGAATTATTTGAGCTTCAGGTTTAAGTTAATACAAATTTGGGATTGGGACAATGTGACGTTATGGCCAAATACACCGAGTGTACAAAACATTAGGAACAACTGCTCTTTCCATGATGTAGACTGACCAGGTGAATCCAGGTGAAAACTATGATCCTTTATTGATGTCAATTGTTAAATCCAATTCAATCAGTGTAGATGAAGTGTAGATTTTATCGCCCTCCAGGTTCCCTCGGAGAGTTCATCAATGAGCTTGATGCCTTGATAAGCTCCTTTCCTGAGGACGGCTCACCTCTCACAGTTCTGGGCGACTTTAACCTCCCCACGTCTACCTTTGACTCATTCCTCTCTGCCTCCTTCTTTCCACTCCTCTCCTCTTTTGACCTCACCCTCTCACCTTCCCCCTCTACTCACAAGGCAGGCAATACGCTCGACCTCATCTTTACTAGATGCTGTTCTTCCACTAACCTCACTGCAACTCCCCTCCAAGTCTCCGACCACTACCTTGTATCCTTTTCCCTCTTGCTCTCATCCAACACTTCCCACACTGCCCCTACTCGGATGGTATCGCACCGTCCCAATCTTCGCTCTCTCTCCCCCGCTACTCTCTCCTCTTCCATCCTATCATCTCTTCCCTCTGCTCAAACCTTCTCCAACCTATCTCCTGATTCTGCCTCCTCAACCCTCCTCTCCTCCCTTTCTGCATCCCTTGATTCTCTATGTCCCCTATCCTCCAGGCCGGCTCGGTCCTCCCTCCTGCTCCGTGGCTCGACGACTCATTGCGAGCTCACAGAACAGGGCTCCGGGCAGCCGAGCGGAAATGGAGGAAAAACTCGCCTCCCTGCGGACCTGGCATCCTTTCACTCCCTCCTCTCTACGTTTTCCTCTTCTGTCTCTGCTGCTAAAGCCACTTTCTACCACTCTAAATTCCAAGCATCTGCCTCTAACCCTAGGAAGCTCTTTGCCACCTTCTCCTCCCTCCTGAATCCTCCTCCCCCTCCCCCTCCCTCTCTGCAGATGACTTCGTCAACCATTTTGAAAAGAAGGTCGACAACATCCGATCCTCCTTTGCTAAGTCAAACGACACCGCTGGTTCTGCTCACACTGCCCTACCCTGTGCTCTGACCTCTTTCTCCCTCTCTCTCCCAGATGAAATCTCGCGTCTTGTGACGGCCGGCCGCCCAACAACCTGCCCGCTTGACCCTATTCCCTCCTCTCTTCTCCAGACCATTTCCAGGGACCTTCTCCCTTACCTCACCTCGCTCATCAACTCATCCCTGACCGCTGGCTACGTCCCTTCTGTCTTCAAGAGAGCGAGAGTTGCACCCCTTCTGAAAAAACCTACACTCGATCCCTCCGATGTCAACAACTACAGACCAGTATCCCTTCTTTCTTTTCTCTCCAAAACTCTCGAACGTGCCGTCCTTGGCCAGCTCTCCCGCTATCTCTCTCAGAATGACCTTCTTGATCCAAATCAGTCAGGTTTCAAGACTAGTCATTCAACTGAGACTGCTCTTCTCTGTATCACGAAGGCCCTCCGCACTGCTAAAGCTAACTCTCTCTCCTCTGCTCTCATCCTTCTAGACCTATCGGCTGCCTTCGATACTGTGAACCATCAGATCCTCCTCTCCACCCTCTCCGAGTTGGGCATCTCCGGCGCGGCCCACGCTTGGATTGCGTCCTACCTGACAGGTCGCTCCTACCAGGTGGCGTGGCGAGAATCTGTCTCCTCACCACGCGCTCTCACCACTGGTGTCCCCCAGGGCTCTGTTCTAGGCCCTCTCCTATTCTCGCTATACACCAAGTCACTTGGCTCTGTCATAACCTCACATGGTCTCTCCTATCATTGCTATGCAGACGACACACAATTAATCTTCTCCTTTCCCCCTTCTGATGACCAGGTGGCAAATCGCATCTCTGCATGTCTGGCAGACATATCAGTGTGGATGACGGATCACCACCTCAAGCTGAACCTCGGCAAGACGGAGCTGCTCTTCATCCCAGGGAAGGACTGCCCATTCCATGATCTCGCCATCACGGTTGACAACTCCATTGTGTCCTCCTCCCAGAGCGCTAAGAACCTTGGCGTGATCCTGGACAACACCCTGTCGTTCTCAACTAACATCAAGGCGGTGGCCCGTTCTTGTAGGTTCATGCTCTACAACATCCGCAGAGTACGACCCTGCCTCACACAGGAAGCAGCGCAGGTCCTAATCCAGGCACTTGTCATCTCCCGTCTGGATTACTGCAACTCGCTGTTGGCTGGGCTCCCTGCCTGTGCCATTAAACCCTACAACTCATCCAGAACGCCGCAGCCCGTCTGGTGTTCAACCTTCCCAAGTTCTCTCACGTCACCCCGCTCCTCCGCTCTCTCCACTGGCTTCCAGTTGAAGCTCGCATCCGCTACAAGACCATGGTGCTTGCCTACGGAGCTGTGAGGGGAACGGCACCTCAGTACCTCCAGGCTCTGATCAGGCCCTACACCCAAACAAGGGCACTGCGTTCATCCACCTCTGGCCTGCTCGCCTCCCTACCACTGAGGAAGTACAGTTCCCGCGCAGCCCAGTCAAAACTGTTCGCTGCTCTGGCCCCCCAATGGTGGAACAAACTCCCTCACGACGCCAGGACAGCGGAGTCAATCACCACCTTCCGGAGACACCTGAAACCCCACCTCTTTCAGGAATACCTAGGATAGGATAAAGTAATCCTTCTCACCCCCCCTTAAAAGATTTAGATGCACTATTGTAAAGTGGCTGTTCCACTGGATGTCTTAAGGTGAACGCACCAATTTGTAAGTCGCTCTGGATAAGAGCGTCTGCTAAATGACTTAAATGTAAATGTAAATGTAAATGAAGGGGGCGGAGATGGGTTAAATAATTATTTTTAAGCCTTGACACAATTGAGACATGGATTGTGTATATGTGCCATTCAGAGGTTGAATGGGCAAGACAAAATATTGAACTGTCTTTGAAAGGGGTATGGTAGCAGGCGCACCTTACTACCATACTGGTTTGAGTGTGTCAAGAGCTGAGTTTTTCACGCTCAATAGTTTTCCACCCCCCAAAGGACATCCAGCCAACTTGACACAACTGTGGGAAGCATTGGAGTCAACCTGGGCCAGCGTCCCTGTGGAACGCATTCAACACCTTGTAGAGTCCATGCAATGATGGGTCGAGTCTGTTCTGAGGGCAAAAGCGGGTGCAACTCAATATTTGGAAGGTGTTCCTAATGTTTTGGACACTCAGTCTGTGTTGTATATTGTCCCTCTTAGAATTGTTTACTTTTAGAGCAACAGTATTCACTCCTAACCAAGTGTCTTAAGTCAAGGTGGAAATAGGGAATGAATGAAAGAAAAGGAAAGAAAGAGGACAATAAAAGAAAGGAAGAAAAGTGTAGCCTCCATTCCCTTCCAAATGAGGAGTCATTTTCCAGGCTCAAGTGACAGATGCTTCTAGAAGCTGGAATGTGTCCAGAGGCCTAAGCTATGTCCCAATTAGCACACTATTCCCCATGTGGCACACTACTTTTGAGCTGGTCAAAAGTAGTGCTCAACAGTATGTAGGGAATAGGGTGCTATTTAGGACGTAGTCCTACAGTATGCCAGAACAGCGTGGTCCTGGTCCAGGCCTGGGATTAGTGAGCTAGCTCCCATCTCTCATTCCTGGCCTGAAGCACCAGTGCCAGCACTCTGTGGAAAATTGGCCTCTAAGAGATGAAAAGTTGGATACAGATTTTAGGGCACTATTGAAAGATATTTCATTCAAAGCTGACTGTTTTCTCGATTTGCGATATTTGGTCCAATTTTTCCCTGATTCTGAAATTGATAAAAGCTTTGAACTCAATTTGCAATGTGCAAAGGCACACTGACTGTTTGTATCAAATGGTAATTTCAAATGCTGTGAACAGTACACATGGATTGTACGGTTAAATTGATATACAGCTTTGTATATTTTCATACATTTGACATTGAAAGCAGTTTGACATAATGAAAGCAGTTTTTTAAACTGAAATATGTTACCTTCATACATCACAGCCCAAAATGAATGGTAAATAAGACAATAAACAGCTAACTCCCATAGGCAGCTGTTGACACATCTTCCGCCCTGCCACTCTGAGGGGGGTGAAAGGTCATCTGCATACAGTGGTATATCTTTTTTTGTCATCACCTTTTTATGGCACCGCAGCACATGCATGGCTTAACTGTTGGCTTGCTCCCCAAGCAGAATGGCATTTATTATGGACACACACCTGGTCGAGGCCCTGGCTGGTTATTATATACCACCGTGGGCCTGTTCGTCTGCACATAGGAAGCGACGTGAGTTTTACAGGTTGATCCTATTACTCCTGTTAAACGTGGTGATTCTAATGGCTCATCTACGTGGCTCATCTATGTGGTCGACTTCAGAGGGGTAAATTAGTTCATGGTCAGGACTACGGTGCAAGGCATGTTTTGTAATGTAGCCCCAAGCTGTAGGCAGATGACTGATGGCATTTATTATATACCATTATGTCAAATGTCTTATTAGGTGAAAGTCAGCCTTATTATCAAGTGTCGTCTATCGGCGTGATCTGCTGTTGGGAAACTCACCAAAACAGCAATCAACCGCAGCACAGCAATATCAATTGATTGGACAATTGGTCTTTGATCTGTATGGAAGGATGGACACTCAATTCTAGGTATAGGGAAGACGAGCTACTATCAACTGTTAAGTGTTGTATTTTGCATTTTGACTTGTTTAATTACTGTATCATAGACGAGCTATTTTGACCTCAAAAAGAATGTGAAAGTTCAACATTCCACCAAAATGCAGCTTTGATTTATCCTGCTTTGCCCTTACCAACCGGAGGCCAACAGGATCCTGCTTCCCTGCCTGCATGCGAATAGGGCTTGAGTTGAAAATCACACAATGTAATTGTTGACTCCACGTTTCAGCCTCAGACCAGGGAAGCCAGCCCAATAAACCTCTCAAAATATAACCCAAATTAGAGGTTGTTGCCCGTGAGAACGGCTGGACGTTTCTGCCTCACCCAGATTACAGCGTTGGAGAGCGCCGAGGCTTCTGACCACTGCCCCCCCCCTCTTCCTTTCCATCCCTTCCTCCGCTTGGATCACACTGGTGTCGAGAGAGAGAGAAGATGAAAGGACGGATGAAATATGAGGAGTGAGGCAAAAAGAGAAGGCAGGGAAGCGTATGTTTTAATGGTTGAGAAAAACAGAGCTAAAGAATGTAAAATGATCGGCTGAAAGGGAAAATAAGTCAAACGTTTTGCTAGTTTCAGATGTAAGTCATGCATGTGAAAATGTTTTTTTTATGTCGGGAGTTTGAATTAGAGACTGAGAGTAAAGTTGGAATATGAAAGATGGAAAATAGACGAGCGGGAGTGAGAAAACAAGTGAGTCCGACTATCTGGTCACCTGTTTTTTGAAAGGGAGAACAGGTGCTTCAATATGAAGGAGTTTTCTCCTCGAGCTTAGCAGACGGACCCAACACAACACACACACACACACACACACACACACATTTCTACAGTCACTTGACTATGACCAATTTCCTGACACAATGTCACAGAAATGGAATGACATCATAAAGCAAACACATGCTCCGACATACTTTTTCAAAATGCATATGAAGAGCCCCACGATGAAAGCTTTTATTTAATTGGTTTGAATCAACGAAACTTGCATGTGCATGCAGTGGACTACATCGCAAGAGCCTTATGGGCCTCAATGGTCTTGTTTGTGAGAAGAAACAATGTATACCGAACAAAAATATAAACGTAACCATTTCAAATATTTTACTGAGTTACAGTTCATATAAGGAAATGATTCAATTGAAATAAATTCATTAGTCCCTAGTCTATGGATTTCACATGACTGGGAATACAGATATGCATCTGTTGGTCACATATACCGTAAAAATAAAGGTAGGGGCGTGGATCAGAAAACCAGTCCTTATCTGGTGTGACCACCATTTGCCTCATGCAGCGCAACACATCTCCTTCGCATAGAGTTGATCAGGCTGTTGATTGCGGCCTGTGGAATGTTGTCCCAATCCTCTTCAGTAGCTGTGCAAAGTTGCTGGATATTGGCAGAAACTGGAACATGCTGCCGTACACGTTGATCCAGAGCATCCCAAATATGCTCAT
This sequence comes from Oncorhynchus nerka, assembly GCF_034236695.1. NCBI lineage: Eukaryota > Metazoa > Chordata > Actinopteri > Salmoniformes > Salmonidae > Oncorhynchus > Oncorhynchus nerka. The sequence continues at coordinate 20,378,971 of NC_088416.1, forward strand.
TGGGTGACATGTCTGGTGAGTATGAAGGCCATGAAATAACTGGGACATTTTCAGCTTCCAGGAAATGTGTACAGATCCTTGCAACATGGGGCTGTGCATTATCATGCTGAAACATGAGGTGATGGCGGTGAATGAATGGCACGACAATGGGCCTCAGGATCTCGCCACGGTATCTCTGTGCATTCAAATTGCCATCAACATAATGCAATTGTGTTTGTTGTCCGTAGCTCATGCCTGCCCATACCATAACCCCACCACCCTCATGGGGCACTCTGTTCACAACATTGACATCAGCAAACTGCTCACCCACCCGACGTCACACACATGGTCTGCGGTTGTGAGGCCTGGTGGACGTACTGCCAAGTTCTCTAAAACAACATTGGAGGTGGCTTATGGTAGAGAAATAAACATTCAATTCTCTGGCAACAGCTCTAGTGGACATTGCAGCCATCAGCATGCCAATTGTACGCTCCCTCAACTTCAGACATCTGTGGCATTGTGTTGTGTGACTAAACTGCACATTTTAGAGTGGCCTTTTATTGTCCCCGGCACAAGGTGCACCTGTGTAATGATCATGCTGTTTAATAATCTTCTTGATAAGCCACACCTGTCAGGTGGATGGATTATCTTGACAAACAAGAAATTCTCACTAACAGGGATGTGAACATATTTGTGCACAACATTTTAGAGAAATACGCTTTTTGTGCATATGGAACATTTCTGGGATCTTTTATTTCAGCTCATGTTGCGTTTATATTTTTGTATTTATTTTTGATATTTTTGTGCAGAGTACTATAGATCACCTAACAGGTGTGTGAAACGTTCCAAACATCACGATGCATCTCTAACAGGTGTGTCATCAAACACCTCAGCCTTTTCACGTGGAGGTATATTAAGACTTGAGGAGAAGTTTGTTCACCTTTCATCACCTGTTAACCACTGGTTCAATTGTAAGGCCAGCAACCCTAAGACTACTGCCAGCTGGTTACAAAGAAATGTTGGCTTTTATATGTTCTGGTTTAAGTAACTAAGTGTTATGTCTGTCATCAGTACACAGGCTCTTCAAGACTGAATGGATCTATAAAAGTGTGAGTATCACGAAATACAATTACGAACATTCGCAATCCACGTCGCTCTTTTCTTTCTCTCTTCCTTTGGTGGAGTGGAAGTGTCCTGGGCCCATTACTGCCGAGACCAACTCTCTGAGGAGCGTTAAAAACCGGATGACAAAAGCAGACGGGCTGCTTTTCCAGAGGCCACGGTGACATAAAGCAAAAGGACAGAGCCCACAGCAGAGGCTGCTCACGGGCAAGCAGCCGAGACCCGTCAAATCGCAGCCAGAGTGAAGCTCTAGACTCTGTACACACATACAGTAGCCAGTAGTCCTGGCATTTCAGCCGCACCAGATAGCCTTGTAAAACGATTAAGACTGCTGAATCTATAACGGAAGTGGGGAGGTAGGGAATTTCACCTATCCAACCCAAGTCCAGAACTTAAAATATGAGCAACCTGCATTCATTTTCTAAGATTCCAGAATCCTCCTATTTAGGAAAAGCGAGACACGAGGACAAAATGCTAGGAATGTACTTTTTTTTTTCCTTACTAGGAAAAAGTCCATCTAAGTCGGGCTTTAGATGGACCTTTAAGAAGTTAAAGTGACATTCTGGTATCGCAGTAAAACACTTCAGTTCATAGTGCAACATAGACAACAGCTTAGTATGCTGCTAACGTTGGATATCCATTTATTTACTGCTTTCGCTACACAAAAACAAGACTTTTTCTCAAAGACCAGACCTTTTATGGCTGATGGTTCAATTCTCAATTCAAGTGTGATGATTGCCATAATTGCTATTTAACCAATGCAACAGATTTAAAAAGTGGCAGTTTGGTAGTTACGGCGTTTCAGTGATATTCCTTTTGGAGGAAGCCGTGGCTGCTTTGGGTGGGCCGTGAACCTCGGTCACCTCCCCTTCTCTTCCCACCGACCCTGTTTAATGGCCAGCATTCCTCTTAATCTTAAACAGGAAGAGACTCGATGAGAGAGCATTACGCTGGATGCGTCTCTAAAGAGAAGGAGCCCAGACCTAGCTCGTGTATTGTTAAACCTTTGGTACTGTGTGGTGGAGTGGTTAGCGAGCTGGACCCCCATATAGAACAAACTGCGCCCCAAATAACACCCTCTATTTGGGGTCAAAAGTAGTGTACTTTATAGAGAATAGGGTGCAATTTGGGACTCGCACCATGTCTGATAATAAACCTGGGTAACGACAACTGTCCTGACTGGTTCTGACGGTTCAGAGTCAATAGGGAGAAGAATACTACGACAGCAGATACAGTGTGTGGCAGTTTACTGGTGTACTATTCAGAATCCCCACAAGATTCTGTAATTTAACTCTCCCGATCCATGATTTACATTTTTACCAACTGAACCTGTTTGTTGTGTTTTTATTGGAGGTATCTAGTAATCTGCAGAGAAAATACATCTGGGCATGTTTTTCCTCTGTCAACACAGTGTTAATAACCAACCCTTGGCTCACAGGAGGTTGGTGGCACCTTAAATGCGGAGGACGGGCTCCATGGTAATGGCTGGAGCGGAATAAGTGGAAAGGTATCAACAATATCAAACACGTGGCTTCCGTCCTCCCCTCAGTAACCTCCACTGCCTTGGATAGATGGGACCCATAAGTACAAGTTGCTTACTGTAACTCAGTAGCGGGTTCCAGAACCTGATGTTGCCGACGGCAACAGTTTTACACTACACTACGGAGGATCAAGGAGGGGCATGCTGGGTGTCCTGGTGCTTTTACGGTGTCCCCAGGTCTCACAGACCCTTTCATGGGCAGCCAGGAACCAGCTGGGGGCCACAGTAAATGGGTGAGTGGACTAGAACCCCCCCCTACCCAGGGGAAAATACGAGGCTGAGCTCGGAAAAAAGAATAAAACCACGTAGCATGGTTGGTGGGGAAAACAAAAAACAGAGAGGTGAGGTGGGTAATATAATGAAAGTAAACGCATCCACCTTAGTGATACTCAATGTGATCTATTGCACTTCATCAGAGTTCAATCACTTCTATAAGAGAGAATGATCTCCACCAACGGCCTTATTTAGTAAATACTGGTCCATCAGTGAGACTGTTTTACGTTTTATTCTTTGTTGATGCAGAGGTATCACTTTGTAGTTTTCAGGTTGCTCTAATCAGCACTTTCTCAGGGTCTGCTGACGACAAGCAGATGTGTTGCTATACTATGAACAGGTACACATTATAAAAAATATCATCACAAAACTCCAGTTGGGGGAGTGCTTGACACTTCTACCAAAACAGAACCTGGAGAAGTAGAACCCAGTTAGGACCAAGTATGTGTGACATCATCAGCTCAGGAACCACAAACTGCTGACCATCTAACACCATGCAATTACAAAGCACTTTCAAAGTCAGAGTTGAACGCATTAATTATTCTTTCTCCTCCCCTGCTCCCTCCATCCCTCCATCCCTTTCCTCCCTCCATCCCTCCATCCTTTCCTCCCTCCCTCCCTCCCTCCATCCCTTTCCTCCCTCCCTCCCTCCCTCCATCCCTCCATCCCTTTCCTCCCTCCCTCCCTCCCTCCATCCCTCCATCCCTTTCCTCCCTCCCTCCCTCCCTCCATCCCTCCATCCCTTTCCTCCCTCCCTCCCTCCATCCCTCCATCCCTTTCCTCCCTCCATCCCTCCATCCCTTTCCTCCCTCCCTCCCTCCATCCCTTTCCACCCTCCATCCCTCCATCCCTTTCCTCCCTCCCTCCCTCCCTCCATCCCTCCATCCCTTTCCTCCCTCCATCCCTCCATCCCTTTCCTCCCTCCATCCCTCCATCCCTTTCCTCCCTCCCTCCATCTTCCGTAAAATGATAGAAAGTTATATCTCTGGTCCGGTTCTTATCAGCTCCTGTTCTTCCATCCCTCTGGCCAGCTGGCAGGAAGTGGGAAGACCCCCAGCAGGGGCCACTTTCAGGGGCCCTCCTCAAACAGAACAGGAGGCTTCATTTCCTGGGCCTTACTAACTGGCCCTTTATGGCCCTGCATGGCCCATGCCAGGAGCCCGGCCCCCGGGCTTTTAGCAGGTAAGCTGAGACATCAAAGGTGGCCAGATCCCCCTAGTTCACCTCCTCCAGCGTCTCATAACCCCTCCCCCCACCAACATGCTAAGCACTAATAGATAACAGAGGGCAGGTAAAGTAGAGAGACAGTGGCCAACGAGATTACTTTCCACAACCTATGGAAACATGGAGCTTTAAGAGCCCCCAAATGAGCACAAAACCCCGGTCCCCAGCTAGGTGGAAACACCTAGGGGGACCCCTTTAAAAACAGCCAATAAAGGGAGGAGAAAAAACCCTCTAAGCACTTTTTCATGGTGTTGACGTGGAAGACTTAAAGCCCTGTTTATCCACTCCAATTTGCATACCGCCCCAACAGATCCACAGATGATGCAATCTCTATTGCACTCCACACTGCCCTTTCCCACTTGGACAAAAGGAACACCTATGTGAGAATGTTATCAACACCATAGTGCCCTCAAAGCTCATCAATAAGCTAAGGACCCTGGGACTAAAGATCTGCCTCTGCCACTGGATCCTGGACTTCCTGACGGGCCGCCCACAGGTGGTAATGGTAGGCAACAACACATCCGCCATGCTGATCCTCAACACATGGGCCCCTCAGGGGTGCGTGCTCAGTCCCCTCCTGTACTCCCTGTTCACTCATGACTGCATGGCCAGGCACGACTCCAACATCACTATTAAGTTTGCCGATGACACAACAGTGGTAGGCCTGATCACCGACAACGACGAGACAGCCTACAGGGAGGAGGTGAGGGCACTCTGAATGTGGTGTCAGGAAAACAACCTTTCACTAAACGTCAACAAAACAAAGGAGATGATCGTGGACTTCAGGAAACAGCAGAAGGAGCACCCCCCTATCCACATCGAAGGGACAGCAGTGGAGAAGGTGAAAGTTTTAAGTTTCCCAGGGCGTACACATTACATTTACATTTACATTTAAGTCATTTAGCAGACGCTCTTATCCAGAGCGACTTACAAATTGGTGCGTTCACCTTAAGACATCCAGTGGAACAGCCACTTTACAATAGTGCATCTAAATCTTTTAAGGGGGGTGAGAAGGATTACTTTATCCTATCCTAGGTATTCCTGAAAGAGGTGGGGTTTCAGGTGTCTCCGGAAGGTGGTGATTGACTCCGCTGTCCTGGCGTCGTGAGGGAGTTTGTTCCACCATTGGGGGGCCAGAGCAGCGAACAGTTTTGACTGGGCTGCGCAGGAACTGTACTTCCTCAGTGGTAGGGAGGCGAGCAGGCCAGAGGTGGATGAACGCAGTGCCCTTGTTTGGGTGTAGGGCCTGATCAGAGCCTGGAGGTACTGAGGTGCCGTTCCCCTCACAGCTCCGTAGGCAAGCACCATGGTCTTGTAGCGGATGCGAGCTTCAACTGGAAGCCAGTGGAGAGAGCGGAGGAGCGGGGTAACGTGAGAGAACTTGGGAAGGTTGAACACCAGACGGGCTGCAGCGTTCTGGATGAGTTGTAGGGGTTTAATGGCACAGGCAGGGAGCCCAGCCAACAGCGAGTTGCAGTAATCCAGATGGGAGATGACAAGTGCCTGGATTAGGACCTGCGCTGCTTCCTGTGTGAGGCAGGGTCGTACTCTGCGGATGTTGTAGAGCATGAACCTACAAGAACGGGCCACCGCCTTGATGTTAGTTGAGAACGACAGGGTGTTGTCCAGGATCACGCCAAGGTTCTTAGCGCTCTGGGAGGAGGACACAATGGAGTTGTCAACCGTGATGGCGAGATCATGGAATGGGCAGTCCTTCCCGGGAGGAAGAGCAGCTCCGTCTTGCCGAGGTTCAGCTTGAGGTGGTGATCCGTCATCCACACTGATATGTCTGCCAGACATGCAGAGATGCGATTCGCCACCTGGTCATCAGAAGGGGGAAAGGAGAAGATTAATTGTGTGTCGTCTGCATAGCAATGATAGGAGAGACCATGTGAGGTTATGACAGAGCCAAGTGACTTGGTGTATAGCGAGAATAGGAGAGGGCCTAGAACAGAGCCCTGGGGGACGCCAGTGGTGAGAGCGCGTGGTGAGGAGACAGATTCTCGCCACGCCACCTGGTAGGAGCGACCTGTCAGGTAGGATGCAATCCAAGCGTGGGCCGCGCCGGAGATGCCCAACTCGGAAAGGGTGGAGAGGAGGATCTGATGGTTCACAGTATCGAAGGCAGCCGATAGGTCTAGAAGGATGAGAGCAGAGGAGAGAGAGTTAGCTTTAGCAGTGCGAAGGGCCTCCGTGATACAGAGAAGAGCAGTCTCAGTTGAATGACTAGTCTTGAAACCTGACTGATTTGGATCAAGGTCATTCTGAGAGAGATAGCGGGAGAGCTGGCCAAGGACGGCACGTTCAAGAGTTTTGGAGAGAAAAGAAAGAAGGGATACTGGTCTGTAGTTGTTGACATCGGAGGGATCGAGTGTAGGTTTTTTCAGAAGGGGTGCACATCACAGACAAACTGAAATGGTCCAACCACACAGACAGTGTGGTCAAAACGGCGCAACTGTGCCTCTCAGGAGATTGAAGAAATTTGTCTTGTCACCCAAAACCCTGACAAACTTTTACAAATGCACAATCGAGAGCATCCTGTTACCCGTATCCTGGGTACGGCAACTGCACCACCCTCAACCGCAAGGTTCTCCAGAGGGTGGTGCGGTCTGCGCAACGCATCACCGGGGGCAATCTACCTGAGGCTGAAAAACACCTTCTATCTCAAGGCCATCAGACTGTTAAAACAGCCATCACTAACTCAGAGAAGCTGCTGCCCACATTGAGACCCAATCACTGGACACTTCAATGAACATCACTAGTCACTTTAAACATTATCTCTCAAAATAATGCCACTTTAATAATGTCTACATATCTTACATTACTCATATCACATGTAGATACTGTATTGAGACCCAATCACTGGACACTTTAAAAATACCACTTTAATAATGTTTACATATCTTGCATTACTCATATCACATGTATATACTGTATTCTACACCATCTACTGCACCCTGCCTATGCCGGTCGGCCATCATTCATCCATATACCTGTATGTACATATTCTCATTCACCCCTTGTATATTTGTGTGTATTAGGTACTTGTTGGGGAATTGTTAGATTACTTGTTAGAAACTGTCAGAACTAGAAGCACAAGCATTTCACTACACTCGCATGAACATTTGCTAACCATGTGTATGTGACCAATAACATTTGACTTGATTTGATTTTGAAAACAATGCCTGCCATGGACGTTTTCTATTTGCTTTGAATGTGCGACGTCATGGTGTAAGAAATCTTTTAAAGCCTCAAGACAAGTCATTTTTGGCTAGCCACAGCAGTTAACTAGCTAGCTTATGCAGCTGTTTTGCTTCCTAGCAGATAATTGTGAACAATTAACGAGCTAGTTAGCTACTGCATTGTTCTTGCCAAACTGTCAACAGAGCAGTTAGCAAGTAAAAAGATATGTCAAATAACAGTCCAAAAAAAACACCTGAGGGCAAATAAATCAGATTTCACCTTTCAGACACAAGTTGTATGGCCAGGAATCAGATTTCACCTTTCAGACACAAGTTGTATGGCCAGGAATCAGATTTCACCTTTCAGACACAAGTTGTATGGCCAGGAATCAGATTTCACCTTTCAGACACAAGTTGTATGGCCAGGAATCAGATTTCACCTTTCAGACACAAGTTGTATGGCCAGGAATCAGATTTCACCTTTCAGACACAAGTTGTATGGCCAGGAATCAGATTTCACCTTTCAGACACAAGTTGTATGGCCAGGAATCAGATTTCACCTTTCAGACACAAGTTGTATGGCCAGGAATCAGATTTGTATCTGATTTCAAACCACCTACGAAGGTGGTTTGAAATGTGTCTTGAAATATCCAATTCCATGTGTTTCTTTTCTAGTTTAGACTGCTGTAAAAAAAAATATTTATACAGAGTATAGAGTATTTCTGTAGGCTGTGTTCAGAAGCATGCCCCTTGGGGCTAATAGGTGTAATAGTATGTATCCCCCCAGAGCCCCTTGGCAAGAAGTGGGCGGAGGGGCGGGACTCTCAATCGATGCAGGTGCTGTCCAATAGGCTCCCCCAGCATCTTGATACATTGTAGGTCTCTAATGAGATCCACAGAAGAGCCACAGAAGCAGCAACTCACTCACTCACTCACTCACACACACACACACACACACACACGCGCGCGTGCGCGCACGCTACACACACTATTGCTAATACTGCACAATTTAAAGACTTGCCCCCCTCACAATTATTGTATGAATGTGTTAACAGAGCAAACACTCACAGACATGCACACAGTCTTTATAAGATTTGACCTAGCATCATACACTCTTAGAAAAAAAGTGCTATGTAGAACCTAAAAGGGTTCTTCGGTTGTCCCCATAGGAGTACCCTTTCTGCCTCCAGGTAGAACCCTTTTGGGTTTCATGTCAACCCCTTTCCATAGAGGGTTCTACCTGGAAAGGTAAAGAGTTCAACCTGGAACCAAAAAAGGTTCTCTTATGGGGTCACCCGAAGAACCCTTTTTTTCTAAGAGTGTAGGCCCATCTCAGAGTACACTCTCATGATACTCAGAACTGAGGTGGGGTTAGACTTAGGGGAAATGCCATATCACAGTCACGTAGAGAGGACAAGAACTTAGATCATGTCTGCAGAATGGAGGGAGACTCTCTGACAGTTATGGCCTATTTTCCACTTTTCTCTCTCTTTTCTCCTTACGCCCTTTCTACCCTCCTCCTCTCTCTCTCTCTTTCTTTCTCTCTCTTCCCCACCCTCCCTTTGTACCCGCTTCTCTCCCTATTACACCCCCCCCCCTTTCCCTCTATCATTAAACCCTTCCGTTTCAACCTTGTTTGTTTGGGTCAATTACTGCTAACATTTCTTTCGCAGGGAAACTCCTTCCGGGAGAAAAGCAGTCAATCTTCATATGCCTGCGTCACTAACCCTAACCTCAGCCTGATGAATCAAATGAATACCTCCTCAAACTGTGCACCACTGCCTCTGTTTTCTGAGTTCTTCCTAGTTGCCTCCCACTTTTAGTTAGCCTAAGACTTGACACACCTCACAGGTAGAAACATTTGCGTCATCCTCCTCGGATAGTTTGTGGAACATCTAAGGATGTGCACTGTCCATGAGGGGAGTATTCAAAGGAAGTGTTAGCAACAACAACAAAAAAGTCCTGAGTAAAGATGATGGTGGTGGTCGCTGCACAGAACCAACCCATGTCCCTCTGGTGGCTGCCGAAGGAAGTCAGCAACACCTCCAAAGCAGCCAGGCAATCAAGTCAGACTGAGGGAAGAAAAGAGAGGCATAGAGGAAGGGGGGAAAATAAAGGGGGAGTGGAAAAGGAAAGCATCCAGATGTCCAGATCCAGATGTGAGGGTCGCCGCTCCATAACAAACCAAACAAGCTAATGGCTCCAGCTGCAGGTCATGTGACGTGAGGCGATGGGGTTGGAGGGGGGGGGAGGATGACTCACAACACAGAATTGTTTATTTTACTGCAGTGGAAGAAAATGGCCGCCGTCGTCCTCCACCTCACTGGGTTATTTGTCTCAGCTTTGTTTAAACGGCTCATCTGCGTATCTGGACCCACTCAGGTCACGTGGCGCCTCAGTGGAAAACTTGGAGTCATGATGAGGGCGGGGTTTTGGGCTTGGTGAAAAGGGGGGTGGAGCTGAAGACAGACATACTCTTATCTGATTGGCTCATTGAGGATGACCATATGAGTTGGTTAGACAGTTTTTTCTCTCTTTTTCTGTTTGATCTCTTTCTCTCTCTGTCTGTATCCAAGTTAGAAAGGCCTGGAAATGCAAGAACCTCCTTCTGTACTGCGTCTGCCATTGTCCAGTCTGCGTCTGAAGGAACGCATCTGACACATGTAGGCCTTCCTTTTTCTCCAGGGCATGACAGGATATCTCATTCCACTTGACAACATGGACCTGATCCTTCAATGTCAAGCTTGTGCTTCTTGATAAGAACAGTCATTGTTGTCAGTGGAATGGAAGCATATTAAACAGTACCAACACACACACACACTGTAAAAACAAAGACTGTTTGGGGGAATGTTGTCTGTTATCAGGGAGATCGTTCAAGATTGACTAAGAAATTTGGGCGACTATCCTGAGGACGTCGGGAAATGCCTTTAAAACCGTCCGCCTGGGACAACAGTATGTGCTATTACCATAAAGGCGGATGGGCGTAATCCATAGACTTAGATAGACATCACATCATTGTGTCTATCCCTTCATGGCTTCTATGAGAGCACTTGCAGCACCATTGTTGAGGCCATCTCCATTTTGAAGTAGTCCGTTTTAATTCTTCTACTACTATGAGTTGGCAAGCAAACTGAAAGCATGCACATTGCCACCTATATTGCCATCTAGAGGCCTCTATCATTCTCTATGGCGTAATTCCATGATTCTGGATCGGATGGTGGTGTGTTCAATCCCAGTGGTAGACACTTGTTTCTGTTTTTGTTTTTTTACCCTGTCACAAACCTTCAGCCTTACCTGGACCATTCAGAATGAATGTTTAAAAGTCATGTTTTGACCCCATCCCAAAATGTGACGTTTGGATCAACTTGAAATTTGACGTTTGGAGAAATGCGGATAAATATCCAAATCTGAGGTCAAATTGGTAAAAACGTGAGAACTTGTTGCTGTTATTCCAATACAGCCTCAGGGTTCCCACTCCTCCACACCCCTTCAATTACAGGGGTCAAAGGCCACGTAGCGCAGGACACCTTGATGTGTACGTATGTGTTTGGGTGTCTGGCCAGCCATATATTCTGCTATTCTGTCACTTCTCTCTCTGCTGTTCTTCCTCTCATCTCTGGAAAGTTTAAGGCTTGTCTGCTTCCATGAAGCATCTAGAGAGTCTTCCCGGGAATCTGAGAGAGAGAGAGAGAGAGAGAGAGAGAGAGAGAGAGAGAATGGCAAGACAGTGAACGAGAGAGAACAATGGAAGGAGATGATGTGAACTCTTCTGCCGACAAGCCCTAGCAGTCATCCATGTTAAGAGCTGCACATCTGCTGCTATTAGCAGGCGCTTCTCTAAGACTGGGCATCTACACTGTTTATCTAGCTGACACACGCCCTCCTATCTGTTAACTATCCGTTTATATATACAGTGTAATCCACTATTTTACGTCGTCACGCTCAACGAATCCATATAATCTGTGTCAGTTGAAAACAAAAGAAATGGTTGCAAAGATTAGTTAAGCAATCCTTTAGCGGTGAAACACATGTTAAGGACTCATTCAAGTGAGGATCTTATTGTGTAATGACAGAGTAACGTCTCAAAGACCCTTTCCTACATCTCCTTCTCCTCCTCCTCCTCCTCCTCCTCCTCCTCCTCCTCCCTTTTCCTCACTGCCACATCAACAGTAGGGGAGTGCTGCTGGAGTGTCGGGGATGGGACACGCCAGCAAAAGGAAAGGAAAAGAGAAGGAGAAAAACGGCAACGAGAGAGCATGCCAAAAATGCTGAGGACTCTATGGTTCCATGTGAGAGATCTATTTGTATACATAGGCTAAATGTATAAGCTAGGTGTACATGAACCTATTCTAGTGGTGGGAGGGTCCAACATCGCTGATTCGATATGCACGCAGGCGCACACGCACACACACACACACACAAACACAAACCCTTAATCACAGCAAGAGCCGAAGCAGACGCCTTCTCCTGCACACAGGTGCCAGTACCTGGCTCGGTGCCTAGTTCCAGGACCTACCTGCAATTACAGAACCCCACCCAAACAAAACGTCGCCTCTCCACCCAATCCCCATTCAGCCAGACGAAAAGAATTAGCCCCGGTATGCAGGGTTATATCATAAAGGTAGGAAGCCCTTCCACTTGGTTGGGCCTTGGGTTACCTTATATAACTGATTGTGACACCCTGAGAGGATGTGATTATAGTACTTGGTTATGTCAAGTAAATGTTGAAAGAGGAATAACTAAATATGGGGAGACACACGGGCATAGTGGCTAGATATACGTGCATACGAGGTGGGGATGGAGACTGACGGATGGTATAGTTCAATTGGAGAGTTTCCGGTTGGAGGATAGAGAGGAAGGCCACGTTTCAGGTCTCCAGGTAAATCTCCACTGGCAAGATGTTTGATCAGAGGGAGAAGGTATGAAGTAGTGGGGTTGCACAGGTTTGGAAGGTGGTTGGAAATAAAACGACATTCATCTGCTATAGATGGGGAAATGATATGAAATTGTCATGATCATTGAGTTTGGTTAGAGTCCAACCAGACAGTTTCTCTGGGTTAAAGGCTTGAGGGGACAAGTACAATGGAGGGATACTCGTCTATGGAAATAGCACTGTGGGTACCCCCTCACGGAGAATGTCATGTGAAATCAAGCGAAACTGTGTTTTTCGAACACTTCGCATTTGACATGTCACGTGTGAAAACGTGTTTTCAATGGAATCAATGATGAGTGAATAGTCGGATTCATTGATAAATGAAACAGCAGTGCAGGTGGCACTTTTTTTGCAGAGGATGTGAGTTCAAATCCCAGGTGGGGTCATATTTTAGATGAACAGCGTACCACTTACTTTCATACCATTACATTACTTATAATGGTTTGGGACCACTATGTGACATCCTGGCGACTGGTAAAAACTAATGTCTTGAACATCGTACGAGAAACCTTACCATGGTCCTCACCCAATTTCACATGATCCCGTTTCAACATGGAGAGCATCATGTGACAACATGAAAGTGAACAAGTGACAACATGTGAGCACGTGATAAGGTAGAGGGAGTTCTATTAGCAGGAGCCACGGTGCAGCCGTCTGCGGCCCGTGACGTGAACGGGGAATAAGCGTTGAGGAAGGAGCGCCCTTCTCAAATTGAACAGTAATCTCCGTTTGCATGTCATTTCACATATCACGTATTCCAAAAACAGATGGTTATCCTTTACAGATCATTTTGCATCCCCCTCTTGTCGCCTTTAAAATGAGATCATGTGCTCACATGTGTTGTCACGGGTAGTTTCAGGTCATCACATGTTGTCACGGGTAGTTTCAGGTCATCACATGTGTTGTCACGGGTAGTTTCAGGTCATCACATGTTGTCACGGGTAGTTTCAGGTCATCACATGTTGTCACGGGTAGTTTCAGGTCATCACATGTTGTCACGGGTAGTTTCAGGTCATCACATGTTGTCACGGGTAGCTTCAGGTCATCACATGTTGTCACGGGTAGTTTCAGGTCATCACATGTTGTCACGGGTAGTTTCAGGTCATCACATGTTGTCACGGGTAGTTTCAGGTCATCACATGTTGTCACGGGTAGTTTCATGTCATCACATGTTGTCACGGGTAGTTTCAGGTCATCACATGTTGTCACGGGTAGTTTCAGGTCATCACATGTTGTCACGGGTAGTTTCAGGTCATCACATGTTGTCACGGGTAGCTTCAGGTCATCACATGTTGTCACGGGTAGTTTCATGTCATCACATGTTGTCACGGGTAGTTTCAGGTCATCACATGTTGTCACGGGTAGCTTCAGGTCATCACATGTTGTCACGGGTAGTTTCATGTCATCACATGTTGTCACGGGTAGTTTCAGGTCATCACATGTTGTCACGGGTAGTTTCAGGTCATCACATGTTGTCACGGGTAGTTTCAGGTCATCACATGTTGCTTCACACATGTTGTCACATGTTATCACATTAACTTCACATACAATCCCATGAGATCCCCCCCCCCTTTAACGGCACTGCATTCATTCACATGATAATGATCATGATAACAGACAGGCCCCTGCAGGGGCCACCCTCTAAACAGTAATTTGAGTACTTTAAACCACTGGGATAGCAATAAGCCAGGGAAGCTTACTACATTACTGTATATGGAGAGGAGAGAGAGACAGCTGTTGTGTATATATCAACAACAACTTTTGGAATAGAGAAAGAAAGGGACCTAAGAATCAGAGAGACAATGAGAAACCAAAAAGAGAGATTGTAAGAGAACAATAAACAGACAAAGAGAGAGAGAGAAATGAAATGGAATGTACACAAATAAACAGAGAGACAGAGGGAGGAAAAGAGAGTGGCCCGGGGAGTGTAGGCAAAATAAGTGAAACGGTCCTGATCGGGGTCAGCATAAAACGAGTTCACCAGATGGGGTGATCAGCCAATGAGTGGAGAAGGAGCAGGAGGAGGTGGATGAGGGGGAGGAAAGAGTGGCTCTGGAGCATGTGCTTGCCCAGAAACTGAAGGAAGGTAGCATTCAAGAGAGAAGGGGGGGGGGCAACGGGAAGATCTCAATTGCACAGTCCTCGTGTCCTCTCTCGTCTCTCCTCGTCTCCTTCTCAAAACGCATTGGAGAAGTTCAGAGGGGCGGGACCTCTGTCTTTCTCGTCCAAGGAGACGAGGAGAGAGGATGTGAGGAGTATGCAATTGAGATCTTCTCGGTGACGCAGTACATAAAGATTGACTCCATTTGACCCCATTTCCAAACACTCCTTATGATTGTTAATAGGCTACTTCATAAAAACCACAAGGGCATAAGAGAAAGAGCTCTATTTCATCAAAGTTGAATTTACTCAATAGCTCTTTTTATGGTCAAATTAAATCACAATCATTTGGGGTGGTTTAAAACCCTACTACTACTAGGTACAGTAACCCTCACATAAGTATGCGTGGACAGGCAGTAGCCTACTTTGTAAATCAAGACACATTGTTATGGCAGGTTTATTTGATGTTTTGGATTATATGCGTCCATCTTCTGACACACACTGTGACTTGTGTCGAAGCCTCTTGACCAGGACTGCCTTGCAAAAGAGTTATCGATCTCAACTGGAACCTGCCCGGTGAAATAAAGGATAGGTGAAGCTTTACTCCTCTACAAAACCTATCTACGCTTTCTTCCCTCCTCCCCTCCCGCCTTCCCTCCTCCCCTCCCGCCTTCCCTCCTCCCCTCCCGACACTGACCAGGCAGCATTCCTCTAATCAGAGACTTTTTCAGAGCCAGGCCATGTGATGTATCAAGGAAATTCGACTGTTCCTAGACAAGGCAGAGCAAGGAGCAGCTACTGAGAGCAAAGGCATGGAGACACCTTTCGTTCTTCCTCTGTCACTCTCTACACTAAGTATTTATCTGATCTGTGATTCTGTTTGTCTGCCTCCCCCAGCCCCTCTTCCTCTTTCCCTTCATTTCCATCTTTCTTCCTCTTCCCCTCCTTCTTTTCCCATCCTCCCCTTCGGCCTACCTGTCTCTACCTGTCTAGGGTATAGCTCAAGTTCCTCAGTCACTCTTAACTGCTACTCGTCCTCCCTCCCCAGATAGCTAACCGATTGAATCGGGACGGAATCGGGTGTCGGACTCGGCCCAGAATCAAAATGAAAGACTGCCCAGAATCGGCCCACGTACATCTGGCCGTTTCTGTCCGCCAGGAATACAGCCGGCCAGGATCCCCCAAGAGTGGCCGGGTGCAAATGTAAATAAATGTCTACAATTGACCCGATTTGAGTAATTTTATCCACCCCCCCAAAAAACTATGTTCGAGGTACACCTGGCGACCGTGTCAGCGTGCATGCGCCTGGCCCGCCACAGGAGTCGCTACAGCGTGATGGGACAAGGACAAGACTAAACCCTCCCCTAACTCGGGCGACCCTGGGGGTCGCCTCAGGAGTCTCCCAGTCGCAGCCGGCACGGGTATGGAACTAGCATCTGTAGCAACGTAGTTTCTTAGACCGCTGCGCCACTCGGGAGGCTCCATCCACAAAGTAGCAAAATACTAAAACACAACTTAAACAGGGCTCTTAAAGAATTTTATTTAAACGTGAATTGCTTTTTTTGATCACAGAAACATTGAGAAAATCTGGAAAAATAAATAAATAAGGAAATGTTAATTATATAAAGCAGCCCGTGTCATCATCTGCCAGAGAGTAACCCCAATCGGCCTGAGCCCCAAGTAATACATTTGGGCCAGATAACTCACACAGGAATCGGCGCCGAGCTCAATCCCCGCATCCTAGCCATAAGTAATACTCCCTAAGGCGCCCCAGACTTGGGCCACATGACGATGGCTGAGACTGACTCTCAGTCGAGTTCCCCGACTCTCAGCCGGAATCGGCCCAGATCCACTCTGCTAGCTGGGTCCCTTCTTTCCCTCCCTTCTTCCCCTTCCTTCCCCTCCCTCCGTCGCTCTCTGTCAACAACACCGGAGCAGCAGGCACCTTAAAACCACACCCTGCCTCATTCCACTTTCTGACTCCTCACTATTCCCTCCCGTCCCAGTAGTACTACCCCTGAGGCTGGAGAGGGCATGACGGAATGAGTCCAAGACACAGGAGCCTGCCAGGAGACACACGAGCAGATGCCAAGGGTGCAATCCAACTGCATTCAAAAGAAAAACAATATTTTGGTATTTGTTTCATTAGTCCATTGTTGATATTGTCCCAAAATGTTTTCCATGTCAGCAATCAAGTTGTCAAGATACTGTATTTATCATGATGATGCAAAACACATCATACCGGCTCTATTTTTTTAGGCTGTGTGTGGGTGTGGGTGTGTGTGTGCGCGTGCGTGCGTGCGTGCGGGCAAATCAACACCCTCCCTATCTACCCACTTGGAGAGTGACTCTAAAGTAAACACACGCCTAGCTTAAGACCCTTTTCAGACAGCATTCGAACTTGTACCATCAACGAGGGGCTGAGCGCTGTACAGGCAAGAAAACATTTGCTCACGTCTCCAAGACGACGTTTCAAAAGTAAAGGCTGTGAAAAGTTCCACCTCAAATTGTATTGCATACATGCAATAGGATTAAGTCCTGGGCCCCCCCAAAAAATATCCATAATATGAATACAAAATAATAGAATATAAGAGGAGAGAAAAGGGAGAAGAAGAAAAGTTAGTAGAGAAAACATAAGAAATGGAGAGGAGGGAAGAAAGAAGAAGAGACGAGAATAGAAAAGAAGAGAAAATGAGTTTTAATCGGGACAAAAGCTTTCTGAAGGTGGATGACAGGTCTTTCTCTCCTCTTGAGTCGTTCCTGGAGGAAAGAGAATAGTCCATTAGAACATCTCCCAACTTTCCACATCATATTCCCCGGCGTCTGACCACTGAGGGGTCGAAAGACATCAACCCCTCAGTGGCACGTCTAGGAAGATGGAGCACAAGCTTCTGCACTCGTGCTGCAGAGCGATTAGAGTTCTCACAAAGGAAGAGCACATAGGTAAAGAATAGAAGTAGGGAAGCAAAACACATTTCAAGTTCTACACCTTTATTTAACAGGTGCCAGAACGAACGCATTGTCAGAAGCGAGGTTTCCGTCCAACTGGACGATGGATTTTCATGCAAATACTCTAAAGTCGTTGTTGGGATTTGGTTTTTATCGTCCATTCTTTACACCGTTCACTTCAGACTCCCATTTTGGAGTTCAAACCTGGCCTGAGATCAGCGCATAAATCAAGCCTGGTTGATACCTGGTTCTATAAGGCTGTGTTTACACAGGCAGCCTAATTCAGTCCAATCCTATCAGATCAAGTGGACTGGGGGCGGCAGGGTAGCCTAGTGGTTAGAGCGTTGAACTAGTAACCGGAAGGTTGCAAGTTCAAACCCTCGAGCTGACAAGGTGCAAATCTGTTGTTCTGCCCCTGAACAGGTGGTTAAACCCACTGTTCCTAGGCTGTCATTGAAAATAAGAATTTGTTCTTAACTGACTTGCCTAGTTAAATAAAATAAAAAAACACAATTTAATACAATGTGGGCATAATCGTAATGTGGAAAACAACAGGACGAAGGATGCATGTTAGAACCAGGTATAAACAGGGCTCCTGACTTAGCATATGAATCTTCCACTGACATTAATGATATAGGTGAACTTTGTGTGCTATATATTAACAGCAGAGATGTCGGGATAGAGACATTCCTTCGGCAGCCTTTGGCAAGCCGAGGTCTGCAAAGGATTCTGGGCTATACAAGCCTCCAGGCTATATCCTCCTACTCACACACACAGACAATCCCCGTCACTCCAGTTAAACACCAAACTCAAGCCACGGACATGTTGGAAAGATCATGAATGGCATTTCTAAATGCAGAGGTGATTTCATTATTCCTACAGGCCCTAGTTTTGTCGTACCGTTCAGTCGTGTGGTCAGGTGTCACAAAAAAGGACTTAGGAAAATTGCAATTGGCTCAGAACAGGGCAGCACGGCTGGCCCTTGGATGTACATGGAGAGCTAATATTAATGATATGCATGTCAATCTCTCCTGGAAAGTGGAGGAGAGATTGACTTCATCACTACTTTTATTTATGAGAGGTTTAATGCCCCCGAGCTGTCTGTCAAAACTACTAGCACACAGCTCGGACACCCATGCATACCACACAAGACATGCCACAAGAGCTCTCTTCACAGTCCCCAAGTCCAGAACAGTCAACGGGAGGCACACAGTACTCTATTCCACATCAAGTAACTGAGGCAAGCAGTAAAATTAGATTGAAAAAAATAGATTGAAAAAACACCTTTTGGAACAGCGGGGACTGTGAGGAACTCCCCTCACCTGGTTGTCTATGTCTTAATGAAAAAGAAAAAGAAAAAACCTGCGGACACTAAGCCCTCCATCACAGGAGGTTGGTGGCACCTTAACTGGGGAGGACGGGCTTGAGCGGTATGGGTGGAATGGTAAAGAAACACATGTTTTCCATGTGTTTGTTTCCATGCCATTTACTCTGTTCCCGCCATTATTATGAGCCATCTTCCCCTCAGCAGCCTCCACTGCCCTCCATGTAATTAGTTTAACACCCCTGCTGTAAAACAACACATATCACTACAATAAAACCTTTTTTTCCCCCCCAAATACTTTCTCAACTTTGTATTTGTAGTCAACTTCGTTCTGAAGTATCAGTAATCACAGTCAGACAGATACCCTAAACATTTTGATTCTATGTTTAGCGGAGGTCTTCGATTAATAAAGTGACGCGGAAGGGCTAAAAAACATCTGGCGATGCACTTCGGCTGCTCTAGGAGTGGTCTTTGTTTTTATCCATCTTTTGTCATAGAGGGAAATCCTACTACAAATGCCTCGTTTGCCTGCCTCATTGGAGAACAAGCCTTTTTCACTGTGTCAAACCCAGTGTGCCGCTAAGTAATAGAAGGAAACATAATCACCCCCAAAGGGTAAATGGGTTTCACAGCTGATTCATTAAAGCATCCTAATCCCAGGTTATCTAGGTTAAACAGCTGGGTGGTCTAGGGAGGGGTGTGCCAGACATCTCAGGGTATGTGTCTATGGTGTCTCACTGTATTGTGTCTCACTGGGGCAAGGTGAATCCCCTGTTCTGACTGAATATTTCATTGTGGAAAGACGGATTCGGAATGGCTAAGAACAGCCGGCCAAATATGCCTGGCAATATTACAACAATAACCTCCCAGCTCTGCCATACCACAGCTGTCCTCTATTAGTCAGACAATATCACAAGAAACGAGAGAAGATGGAATGAGGGCTGGAGAGAGAAAGGAGAGGGGACTGGATTGTACACTTTAAAATAAAAAAGTGCTAGTTAGTACCAAAAAAAGAGTTTTAGCATTTTGTCCCTGTAGGGGAACACATTTTTTGGGCTGTGACTAACTTTTTACCTTATTTACAAAAGTATTCAGACCCATTGCACTCGAAATTGAGCTCAGGTGCATCCTGTTTCCATTGATCCTGGGGCTGCACGTAGCCTCCTGGTTAGAGGGTCGGGCCAGTAATCGAAAGATTGCTGGATCGACTCCCCGAGTTGACAAGGTAAAAATCTGTCGTTCTGCCCCTGAACAGGGCAGTTCCCCAGTCATTGTAAATAAGAATTTGTTCTTAACTGACTTGCCTAGTTAAATAAAGGTTCAAATAAAATAAATCCTCCTTGAGATGTTTCTACAACTTGGTTAGAATCCACCTGTAGTAGATTCAATTGATTGGACATGATTTGGAAAGGCACAAACCTGTCTACGTTTGACAGTGCAAAAACCAAGCCATCGAAAGAATTGTCCGTAGAGCTCTGAGACAGGCTTGAGTCAAGGCACAGATCTGAGGAAGGGTACCAAAACATGAAGGTCCCCAAGAACAGAGTAGCCGCCATCATTCTTAAGTGGAAGAAGTTTGGAACCACCAAGACTTTTCCTAGAGATGGCCGTCTGGCCAAACTGAGCAATTGGGGGAGAAGGGCCTTGGTCAGGGAGGTGACCAAGAACCCAATGGTCACTCTGACAGAGCTCCACCTTAAGCACTCTGACCATGAGAAACAAAATTCTCTGGTCTGATTAAACCAACTATTTGGCCTGAAAGCCAAGCATCATGTCTGGAGGAAATCTGGCACCATCCCTACAGTGAAGCATGGTGGTGGCAGCATCACATTGTGTGTGTGTAATTAATTTGTATTTGCTAAAATGTTTATGTTTTTTCATTACAGTGTTGCTACGCCCTGACCATATTCTCTATGTATGTTGGGGCGTGACAGTGACTAGGGTGGGTTATCTAGGTGATTCATGATCTATGTTGGTATGGTTCCCAATCAGAGGCAGCTGTTTATCGTTGTCTCTGATGGGGGATCATATTTAGGCAGCCATTTCCCCATTGTGCTTTGTGGGATCTTGTCTATGTAGTGCCTGTTAGCACTATTGTTAGCTTCATGGTTTTGAGATTTTTTTTAAAGAGTTTCTCTTAAAAATAAAAAGGATAGGAGCAAACCACGCTGCATCTTGGTCCACTCCTTATAACGACAGTGACAAGTGTGTAGATTTATGAGGGGGGGGAAAACTATTTCATCCATTTTAGAACAAGGCTGTAACGTAACAAAGTGGAAAAAGTCAAGGGGTCTGAATACTTTCCGAAGGCACTGTGGAAGTCAATCTCACTTGGGATTTGAAAACACAACCTCTTTTGCTGCAATCTAAATGTCCTGCTATGCCACAGGTCTGTGGGTATGATAGAAATTTATATATTATATTTACAACCAATCGACATTCTGTCATTAGCATATTTGGGGGCATGGTCTAAAATATGTAGTAATTTTGCCAACCATTAGTGGAAGCTAGTTGCAAGTAATTTACTACTGGCAGTTACTGGCTGTTCAGTTACTAGAGATTTTACAATAACTTACTGACTGCTGATTGGTTGCCAGTTAGGTGACAGAAAATTCACAGCAACTTCCAGGCAACTAATTGCTGTGAAGTTCCTGTGAAATGCACAATAATAACAGTGCAGCTGTTAACTGACACATGCTCTTACAAGGATTGTAGAACTAACAGTGTTAAGTGGTGCTCAACCTTTGACAACAAAAGCATCAACCACTTAAAACCACTTAAGCTTAGGGCTTACTTTTTCGAACATTCTGTTAAAAATTGTGCAACATTTCAGCGCCCTGCTACTCATGCCAGGAATATAGTATATGCATATGATTAGTATGTGTGGACAGAAAACACTCAGACGTTTATAAAACTGGTTAAATCACGGCTGTGACTATAACAGAACGTGCGTTTCATCGAAAAGTGCAGGAAAATCTGATCACTGAAAATTGGAAAATATATCAATGCGCCACTTGCATGTATTGTCTATGGGAAAGCAAATTACCTGGAGCCGAGATTGCAATTCCTACAGCTTCCACACGATGTAAACAGTCTTGTCATTTGCCTAGGATTTGTTTCTTGGTCAAACGAAGAAGAGACAGCTCATTTCTTCAGGTCTCGGACCAGATATTTTGGTTGAGATTTACCCGGACATTATTTCCAGACGTACCCCTATAGAATATACTTCGTCTCGTGATCAATTTGATCGCTTATTAACGTTTACTAATACCTAAAGTTGCATTACAAAAGTATTTCGAAGTGTTTTGTGAAAGTTTATCGTCAACCTTTTTAATTTAAAAAAATGACGTTACGTTATAAGACGCTATTTTTTTCCGTTTATCACACAGTCTTCATAGACCGATATCTAGGCTATATATGGACCGATTTAATCGAAAAAAAGACCCAATAGTGATTATGGGACATCTAGGAGTGCCAACAAAGAAGATGGTCAAAGGTAATGAATGTTTTATATTTTATTTGTGCGGTTTGTGTAGCGCCGACTATGCTAATTATTTTGTTTACGTCCCCTGCGGGTCTTTTGGGGTGTTACATGCTATCAGATAATAGCTTCTCATGCTTTCACCGAAAAGCATTTTAAAAATCTGACTTGTTGCCTGGATTCACAACGAGTGTAGCTTTAATTCAATACCCTGCATGTGTATTTTAATGAACGTTTGAGTTTTAACTAGTACTATTAGCATTTAGCGTAGCGCATTTGCATTTCCAGATGTCTAGATGGGACGCCTGCGTGTCAGGTAGGAGCAAGAGGTTAAACTGGAATAACACTTTCATTGACTTTTGGCAAAAATACACACAATTCTGTATTTTCACTGCAACCAGTAGCGTGTAGTTCACCATAAATATACAGGATCTTTTTAACAGTGTTGCATTTCATGGCATAAAGGACAACATGGTGGAGAGGGAAAGAACTGGAGGGTTCTTCACAACCATCACAGCAGTAAAGAAACGTTCCTGCTATGCCCCCCCAAAATATTCTATATATCAACCTTATCAACCTGGGAGCAGAGAGAGGAGGAGCGGTGAGAGCAGAGAGAGGAGGAGCGGGGAGAGCAGAGAGAGAGAGGAGGAGCGGTGAGAGCAGAGAGAGAGAGGAGGAGCGGTGAGAGCAGAGAGAGAGAGGAGGAGCGGTGAGAGCAGAGAGAGAGAGGAGGAGCGGTGAGAGCAGAGAGAGAGAGGAGGAGAAGTGAGAGCAGAGAGAGAGAGAGGAGGAGTCGTGAGAGCAGAGAGAGAGAGAGGAGGATTGGTGAGAGCAGAGAGAGAGAGGAGGAGCGGTGAGAGCAGAGAGAGAGAGAGAGGAGCGGTGAGAGAAGAGAGAGAGAGGAGGAGCGGTGAGAGAAGAGAGAGAGAGGAGGAGCGGTGAGAGCAGAGAGAAAGAGAGGAGGAGTGGTGAGAGCAGAGAGAGACAGAGGAGGAGCGGTGAGAGAAGAGAGAGAGAGGAGGAGCGGTGAGAGAAGAGAGAGAGAGGAGGAGCGGTGAGAGCAGAGAGAGAGAGGAGGAGTGGTGAGAGCAGAGAGAAAGAGAGGAGGAGTGGTGAGAGCAGAGAGAGAGAGGAGGAGTGTTGAGAGCAGAGAGAGACAGATGAGGAGCGGTGAGAGCAGAGAGAGAGAGAGGAGGAGGGTGAGAGCAGAGAGAGAGAGGAGGAGCGGTGAGAGCAGAGAGAGAGAGAGGAGGAGTGGTGAGAGCAGAGAGAGAGAGGAGGAGTGGTGAGAGCAGAGAGAAAGAGAGGAGGAGTGGTGAGAGAAGAGAGAGAGAGAGGAGGAGCGGTGAGAGCAGAGAGAGAGAGGAGGATTGGTGAGAGCAGAGAGAGAGAGGATGAGGTGAGAGCAGAGAGAGAGGAGAGTGTTGAGAGAGAGAGAGAGGAGGAGTGGTGAGAGCAGAGAGGAGAGAGAGAGAGAAGGAGCGGTGAGAAATAGAGAGAGAGAGAGGAGGAGTGGTGAGAGAAGAGAGAGAGAGGAGGAGCGGTGAGAACAAAGAGAGAGAGAGAGAGAGGAGTGGTGAGAGCAGAGAGAGGAGGAGAGAGAGCAGAGGAGAGGAGGAGCAGAGCAGAGGGAGAGGAGGAGTGTGAGAACAGAGAGAGAGGAGGAGCGGTGAGAGCAGAGGGAGAGAGAGAGAGAAGGAGCGGTGAGAACAGAGAGAGAGAGGAGGAGTGGTGAGAGCAGAGAGAGAGGAGGAGTGGTGAGAGCAGAGAGAGAGGAGGAGCGGTGAGAACAAAGAGAGAGAGAGAGAGGAGGAGTGGTGAGAGCAGAGAGAGAGAGGAGGAGTGGTGAGAGCAGAGCGAGAGGAGGAGGGGTGAGAGCAGAGGGAGAGAGGAGGAGCGGTGAGAAGAGAGAGAGAGAGGAGCAGTGAGAGCAGAGAGAGAGAGAGAGGAGCGGTGAGAGCAGAGAGAAAGAGAGGAGGAGTGGTGAGAGCAGAGAGAGAGAGGAGGAGTGTTGAGAGCAGAGAGAGACAGAGGAGGAGCGGTGAGAGCAGAGAGAGAGAGAGGAGGAGCGGTGAGAGCAGAGAGAGAGAGGAGGAGTGGTGAGAGCAGAGAGAAAGAGAGGAGGAGTGGTGAGAGCAGAGAGAGAGAGGAGGAGTGTTGAGAGCAGAGAGAGACAGATGAGGAGCGGTGAGAGCAGAGAGAGAGAGGAGGATTGGTGAGAGCAGAGAGAGAGAGGAGGAGCGGTGAGAGCAGAGAGAGAGAGAGGAGGAGCGGTGAGAGCAGAGAGAGAGAGGAGGAGCGGTGAGAGCAGAGAGAGAGAGGAGGAGTGGTGAGAGCAGACAGAGAGGAGGAGCGGTGAGAACAGAGAGAGAGAGAAAGAGAGGAGGAGTGGTGAGAGCAGAGAGAGAGGAGGAGCGGTGAGCGAAGAGAGGAGGAGCGGTGAGAGCAGAGAGAGAGGAGGAGAAGTGAGAGCAGAGAGAGAGAGGAGGAGCGGTGAGAGCAGAGAGAGAGATAGGAGGAGCGGTGAGAGCAGAGAGAGAGATAGAGAGAGAGGAGGAGCGATGAGAACAGAGAGAGAGAGAGAGAGAGAGGAGGAGTGGTGAGAACACACAGATAGAGAGAGAGAGGGGAGGAGTGGTGAGAGCAGAGCGAGAGGAGGAGCGGTGAGAGCAGAGAGAGAGAGACCAGGGGAGTGGTGAGAGAGAGACAGAGAGAGAGGAGGAGTGGTGAGAACACAGAGAGAGAGAGAGAGAGAGAGGAGTGGTGAGAGGAGAGAGAGAGGAGGAGTGGTGAGAGCAGAGAGAGAGGAGGAGCGGTGAGAACAGAGAGAGAGAGAGAAAGAGGAGGAGGGTGAGAACACACAGAGAGAGAGAGAGAGAGAAGCAGAGAGAGAGAGGAGGAGAGAGAGAGAGAGAGAGAGGAGGAGTGGTGAGAACAGAGGAGGAGCGGTGAGAGCAGAGGGAGAGAGAAAGAGAGGAGGAGAGAGAGAGAGAGAGGAGGAGAGGTGAGAGCGAGAGAGAGGAGGAGCGGTGAGCGAGAGAGGAGAGCAGAGGAGAGAGAGGAGGAGAAGTGAGAGCAGAGAGAGAGAGGAGGAGCGGTGAGAGCAGAGAGAGAGATAGGAGGAGCGGTGAGAGCAGAGAGAGAGAGAGAGAGAGAGAGAGAGTGAGAACAGAGAGAGAGAGAGAGAGAGAGAGGAGGAGTGGTGAGAACACACAGAGTGAGAGAGAGAGGAGGAGTGGTGAGAGCAGAGCGAGAGGAGGAGCGGTGAGAGCAGAGAGAGAGGAGGAGCGGTGAGAGCAGAGGGAGAGAGAGAGAGAAGGAGCGGTGAGAACAGAGAGAGAGAGGAGGAGCGGTGAGAGCAGAGAGAGAGGAGGAGTGGTGAGAGCAGAGAGAGAGGAGGAGCGGTGAGAACAGAGAGAGAGGAGGAGCGGTGAGAACAGAGAGAGAGGAGGAGCGGTGAGAACAGAGAGAGAGAGAGAGAGAGAGGAGGAGTGGTGAGAGCAGAGAGAGAGAGGAGGAGTGGTGAGAGCAGAGAGAGAGAGGAGGAGTGGTGAGAGCAGAGCGAGAGGAGGAGCGGTGAGAGCAGAGGGAGAGAGAGAGAGAAGGAGGGGTGAGAACAGAGAGAGAGAGGAGGAGTGGTGAGAGCAGAGAGAGAGAGGAGGAGTGGTGAGAGCAGAGAGAGAGGAGGAGCGGTGAGACCACAGAGAGAGAGAGAGAGAGGAGGAGTGGTGAGAGCAGAGAGAGAGAGGAGGAGGAGAGAGAGCGAGAGGAGGAGGGGTGAGAGCAGAGGGAGAGAGGAGGAGTGGTGAGAGAAGAGAGAGAGAGGAGGAGCGGTGAGAGCAGAGAGAGAGAGGAGGAGGAGAGAGCAGAGAGAAAGAGAGGAGGAGTGGTGAGAGCAGAGAGAGAGAGAGGAGGTTGAGAGAGCAGAGAGAGAGGAGGGAGTGGTGAGAGCAGAGAGAGAGAGAGAGAGAAGGAGCGGTGAGAACACAGAGAGAGAGAGAGGAGGAGTGGTGAGAGCAGAGAGAGAGAGGAGGAGCGGTGAGAACAAAGAGAGAGAGAGAGAGGAGTGGTGAGAGCAGAGAGAGGAGGAGTGGTGAGAGCAGAGAGTGAGGAGAAGCGGAGCGGTGAGAGCAGAGGGAGAGGAGGAGCGGTGAGAACAGAGAGAGAGGAGGAGCGGTGAGAGCAGAGGGAGAGAGAGAGAGAAGGAGCGGTGAGAACAGAGAGAGAGAGGAGGAGTGGTGAGAGCAGAGAGAGAGGAGGAGTGGTGAGAGCAGAGAGAGAGGAGGAGCGGTGAGACCACAGAGAGAGAGAGAGAGAGGAGGAGTGGTGAGAGCAGAGAGAGAGAGGAGGAGTGGTGAGAGCAGAGCGAGAGGAGGAGGGGTGAGAGCAGAGGGAGAGAGGAGGAGCGGTGAGAGAAGAGAGAGAGAGGAGGAGCAGTGAGAGCAGAGAGAGAGAGGGAGGAGCGGTGAGAGCAGAGAGAAAGAGAGGAGGAGGGAGAGAGAGAGAGAGAGGAGGAGTGTTGAGAGCAGAGAGAGAGAGAGGAGCGGTGAGAGCAGAGAGAGAGAGAGGAGGAGCGGTGAGAGCAGAGAGAGAGAGGAGGAGTGGTGAGAGCAGAGAGAAAGAGAGGAGGAGTGGTGAGAGCAGAGAGAGAGAGGAGGAGTGTTGAGAGCAGAGAGAGAGACAGATGAGGAGCGTGAGAGCAGAGAGAGAGAGGAGGATTGGTGAGAGAGAGAGAGAGAGGAGGAGCGGTGAGAGCAGAGAGAGAGAGAGGAGGAGCGGTGAGAGCAGAGAGAGAGAGGAGGAGCGGTGAGAGCAGAGAGAGAGAGAGGAGTGGTGAGAGCAGACAGAGAGAGAGGAGCGGTGAGAACAGAGAGAGAGAGAAAGAGAGGAGGAGAGAGCAGAGAGAGAGGAGGAGCGGTGAGCGAAGAGAGGAGGAGCGGTGAGAGCAGAGAGAGAGGAGGAGAAGTGAGAGCAGAGAGAGAGAGGAGGAGCGGTGAGAGCAGAGAGAGAGATAGGAGGAGCGGTGAGAGCAGAGAGAGAGATAGAGAGAGAGGAGGAGCGATGAGAACAGAGAGAGAGAGAGAGAGAGAGGAGGAGTGGTGAGAACACACAGATAGAGAGAGAGAGGGGAGGAGTGGTGAGAGCAGAGCGAGAGGAGGAGCGGTGAGAGCAGAGAGAGAGAGGAGGAGCGGTGAGACCAGAGAGGAGGAGTGGTGAGAGCAGAGAGAGAGAGAGAGAGGAGGAGTGGTGAGAACACACAGAGAGAGAGAGAGAGAGGAGGAGTGGTGAGAGCAGAGAGAGAGAGGAGGAGTGGTGAGAGCAGAGAGAGAGGAGGAGCGGTGAGAACAGAGAGAGAGAGAGAAAGAGGAGGAGTGGTGAGAACACACACAGAGAGAGAGAGAGGAGGAGTGGTGAGAGCAGAGAGAGAGAGGAGGAGTGGTGAGAGCAGAGAGAGAGAGGAGGAGTGGTGAGAGCAGAGCGAGAGGAGGAGCGGTGAGAGCAGAGGGAGAGAGAAAGAGAGGAGGAGTGGTGAGAGCAGAGAGAGAGGAGGAGAGGTGAGAGCAGAGAGAGAGGAGGAGCGGTGAGCGAAGAGAGGAGCGGCGAGAGCAGAGAGAGGTGAGAAGCAGAGCAGAGAGAGAGAGGAGGAGCGGTGAGAGCAGAGAGAGAGATAGGAGGAGCGGTGAGAGAGAGAGAGAGAGAGAGAGAGAGAGAGGAGGAGCGGAGAACAGAGAGAGAGAGAGAGAGAGAGAGAGGAGGAGCGGTGAGAACACACAGAGTGAGAGAGAGAGGAGGAGTGGTGAGAGCAGAGCGAGAGGAGGAGCGGTGAGAGCAGAGAGAGAGAGGAGGAGCGGTGAGAGCAGAGGGAGAGAGAGAGAGAAGGAGCAGTGAGAACAGAGAGAGAGAGGAGGAGCGGTGAGAGCAGAGAGAGAGGAGGAGTGGTGAGAGCAGAGAGAGAGGAGGAGCGGTGAGAACAGAGAGAGAGGAGGAGCGGTGAGAACAGAGAGAGAGGAGGAGCGGTGAGAACAGAGAGAGAGAGAGAGAGAGAGGAGTGGTGAGAGCAGAGAGAGAGAGAGGAGTGGTGAGAGCAGAGAGAGAGAGGGAGGAGTGGTGAGAGCAGAGCGAGAGGAGGAGCGGTGAGAGCAGAGGGAGAGAGAGAGAGAAGGAGGGGTGAGAACAGAGAGAGAGAGGAGGGAGTGGTGAGAGCAGAGAGAGAGAGGAGGAGTGGTGAGAGAGAGAGAGAGGAGGAGCGGTGAGACCACCGAGAGAGAGAGAGAGAGGAGGAGTGGTGAGAGAGAGAGAGAGGAGGAGTGGTGAGAGCAGAGCGAGAGAGGAGGAGGGGTGATAGCAGAGGGAGAGAGAGGAGGAGCGGTGAGAGAAGAGAGAGAGAGGAGGAGCGGTGAGAGCAGAGAGAGAGAGGAGGAGCGGAGAGCAGAGAGAAAGAGAGGGAGGGAGTGGGTGAGAGCAGAGAGAGAGAGGGAGGAGTGTTGAGAGCAGAGAGACAGAGGAGGAGCGGTGAGAGCAGAGAGAGAGAGAGGAGGAGCGGTGAGAGCAGAGAGAGAGAGGAGGAGTGGTGAGAGCAGAGAGAGAGAGGGAGGAGTGGTGAGAGCAGAGAGAGAGAGAGAGGAGGGTGAGAGCAGAGCGAGAGGAGGAGCGGTGAGAGAGAGGGAGAGAGAGAGAGAAGGAGGGGTGAGAACAGAGAGAGAGAGGGAGGAGTGGTGAGAGCAGAGAGAGAGGAGGAGGGTGAGAGCAGAGAGAGAGGAGGAGCGGTGAGACCACAGAGAGAGAGAGAGAGAGGAGGAGTGGTGAGAGCAGAGAGAGAGAGGAGGAGTGGTGAGAGCAGAGCGAGAGGAGGAGGGGTGAGAGCAGAGGGAGAGAGGAGGAGCGGTGAGAGAAGAGAGAGAGAGGAGGAGCGGTGAGAGCAGAGAGAGAGAGAGGAGGAGCGGTGAGAGCAGAGAGAAAGAGAGGAGGAGTGGTGAGAGCAGAGAGAGAGAGGAGGAGTGTTGAGAGCCGAGAGAGACAGAGGAGGAGCGGTGAGAGCAGAGAGAGAGAGAGAGGAGCGGTGAGAGCAGAGAGAGAGAGGAGGAGTGGGAGAGCAGAGAGAAAGAGAGGAGGAGTGGTGAGAGCAGAGAGAGAGAGGAGGAGTGGTGAGAGCAGAGAGAAAGAGAGGAGGAGTGGTGAGAGCAGAGAGAGAGAGGAGGAGGTTGAGAGCAGAGAGAGACAGATGAGGAGCAGAGAGCAGAGAGAGAGAGGAGGGATTGGTGAGAACAGAGAGAGAGAGGAGGAGCGGTGAGAGCAGAGAGAGAGAGAGGAGGAGCGGTGAGAGCAGAGAGAGAGAGGAGGAGCGGTGAGAGCAGAGAGAGAGAGGAGGGAGTGGTGAGAGCAGACAGAGAGGAGGAGAGAACAGAGAGAGAGAGAGAGAGAGGAGGAGGAGAGAGCAGAGAGAGAGGAGGAGCGGTGAGCGAAGAGAGGAGGAGTGAGAGAGCAGAGAGAGAGAGAGGAGAAGTGAGAGCAGAGAGAGAGAGGAGGAGCGGTGAGAGCAGAGAGAGAGATAGAGGAGCGGTGAGAGGAGAGAGAGATAGAGAGAGAGGAGGAGCGATGAGAACAGAGAGAGAGAGAGAGAGGAGGAGTGGTGAGAACACACAGATAGAGAGAGAGGGGGAGGAGTGGTGAGAGCAGAGAGAGAGAGGAGGAGCGGTGAGAGCAGAGAGGAGGAGTGGTGAGAACACACAGAGAGAGAGAGAGAGAGAGGAGGAGTGGTGAGAGCAGAGAGAGAGAGGAGGAGTGGTGAGAGCAGAGAGAGAGGAGGAGCGGTGAGAACAGAGAGAGAGAGAGAAAGAGGAGGAGTGGTGAGAACACACACAGAGAGAGAGAGAGGAGGAGTGGTGAGAGCAGAGAGAGAGAGGAGGAGTGGTGAGAGCAGAGAGAGAGAGGAGGAGTGGTGAGAGCAGAGCGAGAGGAGGAGCGGTGAGAGCAGAGGGAGAGAGAGAGAGAAGGAGCGGTGAGAACAGAGAGAGAGAGGAGGAGTTGTGAGAGCAGAGAGAGAGAGAGGAGTGGTGAGAGCAGACAGAGAGGAGGAGCGGTGAGAACAGAGAGAGAGAGAAAGAGAGGAGGAGTGGTGAGAGCAGAGAGAGAGAGGAGGAGAGGTGAGAGCAGAGAGAGAGGAGGAGCGGTGAGCGAAGAGAGGAGGAGCGGCGAGAGCAGAGAGAGAGGAGGAGAAGTGAGAGCAGAGAGAGAGAGGAGGAGCGGTGAGAGCAGAGAGAGAGATAGGAGGAGCGGTGAGAGCAGAGAGGAGAGAGAGAGAGAGAGAGGAGGAGCGGTGAGAACAGAGAGAGAGAGAGAGAGAGAGGAGTGGTGAGAACACACAGAGTGAGAGAGAGAGGAGGAATGGTGAGAGCAGAGCGAGAGGAGGAGCGGTGAGAGCAGAGAGAGAGGAGGAGCGGTGAGAGCAGAGGGAGAGAGAGAGAGAAGGAGCGGTGAGAACAGAGAGAGAGAGGAGGAGCGGTGAGAGCAGAGAGAGAGGAGGAGTGGTGAGAGCAGAGAGAGAGGAGGAGCGGTGAGAACAGAGAGAGAGGAGGAGCGGTGAGAACAGAGAGAGAGGAGGAGCGGTGAGAACAGAGAGAGAGAGAGAGAGAGGAGGAGTGGTGAGAGCAGAGAGAGAGAGGAGGAGTGGTGAGAGCAGAGAGAGAGAGGAGGAGTGGTGAGAGCAGAGCGAGAGGAGGAGCGGTGAGAGCAGAGGGAGAGAGAGAGAGAAGGAGCGGTGAGAACAGAGAGAGAGAGGAGGAGTGGTGAGAGCAGAGAGAGAGAGGAGGAGTGGTGAGAGCAGACAGAGAGGAGGAGCGGTGAGAACAGAGAGAGAGAGGAGGAGCGGTGAGAGCAGAGGGAGAGGAGGAGAAGTGAGAGAGAGAGAGAGAGAGGAGGAGCGGTGAGAGCAGAGAGAGAGAGGAGGAGCGGTGAGAGCAGAGAGAGAGATAGAGAGAGAGGAGGAGCGATGAGAACAGAGAGAGAGAGAGAGAGAGAGAGGAGTGGTGAGAACACAGATAGAGAGAGAGAGGGGAGGAGAGAGCAGAGCGAGAGGAGGAGCGGTGAGAAGAGAGAGAGAGGAGGAGCGGTGAGAGCAGAGAGGAGGAGCGGTGAGAGCAGAGAGACAGAGAGAGAGAGAAAGGAGGAGTGGTGAGAACACACAGAGAGAGAGAGAGAGAGAGAGGAGGAGTGGTGAGAGCAGAGAGAGAGAGGAGGAGTGGTGAGAGCAGAGAGAGAGGAGGAGCAGAACAGAGAGAGAGAGAGAAAGAGGAGGAGTGGTGAGAACACACACAGAGAGAGAGGAGGAGGGTGAGAGCAGAGAGAGAGAGGAGGAGTGGTGAGAGCAGAGAGAGAGAGGAGGAGTGGTGAGAGCAGAGCGAGAGGAGGAGCGGTGAGAGCAGAGGGAGAGAGAGAGAGAAGGAGCGGTGAGAACAGAGAGAGAGAGGAGGAGTTGTGAGAGCAGAGAGAGAGGAGGAGGAGTGGTGAGAGCAGACAGGAGAGGAGGAGCGGAGAACAGAGAGAGAGAGAAAGAGAGGAGGAGTGGTGAGAGCAGAGAGAGAGGAGGAGAGGTGAGAGCAGAGAGAGAGAGGAGGAGCGAGAAGAGAGGAGGAGCGGAGAGCAGAGAGAGAGGAGGAGAAGTGAGAGCAGAGAGAGAGAGAGGAGCGGGTGAGAGCAGAGAGAGAGATAGGAGGAGCGGTGAGAGCAGAGAGAGAGAGAGAGAGGAGAGAGAGGAGGAGCGGAGAACAGAGAGAGAGAGAGAGAGAGAGGAGGGGAGTGGTGAGAACACACAGAGTGAGAGAGAGATGAGGAGTGGTGAGAGCAGAGCGAGAGGAGGAGCGGTGAGAGCAGAGAGAGAGGAGGAGCGGTGAGAGCAGAGGGAGAGAGAGAGAGAAAGGAGGAGTGAGAACAGAGAGAGAGAGGAGGAGCGGTGAGAGCAGAGAGAGAGGAGGAGTGGTGAGAGCAGAGAGAGAGGAGAGGAGAACAGAGAGAGAGGAGGAGCAGAACAGAGAGAGAGGAGGAGCGGTGAGAACAGAGAGAGAGAGAGAGAGAGAGGAGTGGTGAGAGCAGAGAGAGAGAGAGGAGGGTGAGGCAGAGAGAGAGAGGAGGAGTGGTGAGAGCAGAGCGAGAGGAGGAGCGGTGAGAGCAGAGGGAGAGAGAGAGAGAAGGAGCGGTGAGAACAGAGAGAGAGAGGAGGAGTTGTGAGAGCAGAGAGAGAGAGGAGGAGTGGTGAGAGCAGACAGAGAGGAGGAGCGGTGAGAACAGAGAGAGAGAGAAGAGAGGAGGAGTGAGAGCAGAGAGAGAGAGGAGGAGAGGTGAGAGCAGAGAGAGAGGAGGAGCGGTGAGCGAAGAGAGGAGGAGCGGCGAGAGCAGAGAGAGAGGAGGAGAAGTGAGAGCAGAGAGAGAGAGAGGAGCGGTGAGAGCAGAGAGAGAGATAGAGAGCGGTGAGAGCAGAGAGAGAGAGAGAGAGAGAGAGAGGGAGGAGCGGTGAGAACAGAGAGAGAGAGAGAGAGAGAGGAGGAGTGGTGAGAACACAGAGTGAGAGAGAGAGAGGAGGGTGAGAGCAGGCGAGAGGAGGAGCGGTGAGAGGAGAGAGGAGGAGCGGTGAGAGCAGAGGGAGAGAGAGAGAGAAGGAGCGTGAGAACAGAGAGAGAGAGGAGGAGCGGTGAGAGCAGAGAGAGAGGAGGAGTGGTGAGAGCAGAGAGAGAGAGGAGGAGAGGTGAGAACAGAGAGAGAGGAGGAGCGGTGAGAACAGAGAGAGAGGAGGAGCGGTGAGAACAGAGAGAGAGAGAGAGAGAGGAGGAGTGGAGAGCAGAGAGAGAGAGAGGAGGGTGAGAGCAGAGCGAGAGGAGGAGCGGTGAGAGCAGAGGGAGAGAGAGAGAGAAGGAGCGGTGAGAACAGAGAGAGAGAGGAGGAGTGGTGAGAGCAGAGAGAGAGAGGAGGAGTGGTGAGCAGACAGAGAGGAGGAGCGGTGAGAACAGAGAGAGAGAGGAGGAGCGTGAGAGCAGAGAGAGAGGAGGAGAAGTGAGAGCAGAGAGAGAGAGAGGAGCGGTGAGAGCAGAGAGAGAGATAGAGGAGCGGTGAGAGCAGAGAGAGAGATAGAGAGAGAGGAGGAGCGATGAGAACAGAGAGAGAGAGAGAGAGAGAGAGGAGGAGAGGTGAGAACACACAGATAGAGAGAGAGAGGGGAGGAGTGGTGAGAGCAGAGCGAGAGGAGGAGCGGTGAGAGCAGAGAGAGAGAGGAGGAGCGGTGAGAGCAGAGAGGAGGAGGGTGAGAGAGAGAGAGAGAGAGAGAGAGGGAGGAGTGGTGAGAACACACAGAGAGAGAGAGAGAGAGGAGCGGTGAGAGCAGAGAGAGAGAGGAGGAGTGGTGAGAGCAGAGAGAGAGGAGGAGCGGTGAGAACAGAGAGAGAGAGAGAGAAGAGATGGAGGGTGAGAACACACACAGAGAGAGAGAGAGGAGTGAGAGCAGAGAGAGAGAGGAGGAGTGGTGAGCAGCAGAGAGAGGAGGGAGAGAGGAGCGAGAGGAGGAGCGGTGAGAGCAGAGGGAGAGAGAGAGAGAGGAGCGGTGAGAACAGAGAGAGAGAGGAGGAGTTGTGAGAGCAGAGAGAGAGAGGAGGAGTGGTGAGAGCAGACAGAGAGGAGGAGCGGTGAGAACAGAGAGAGAGAGAGAGGAGGAGTGAGAGAGAGCAGAGAGAGAGAGGAGGAGAGGTGAGAGCAGAGAGAGAGAGGAGCGGTGAGCGAAGAGAGGAGGAGCGGTGAGAGCAGAGAGAGAGGAGGAGAAGGAGGAGAGGTGAGAGCAGAGAGAGAGATAGGAGGAGGAGAGCAGAGAGAGAGAGAGAGAGAGAGAGAGGAGGAGCGGTGAGAACAGAGAGAGAGAGAGAGAGAGAGAGGAGGAGGGTGAGAACAGAGAGAGAGAGAGAGGAGTGGTGAGAGCAGAGCGAGAGAGGAGGAGAGAGCAGAGAGAGAGGAGGAGCGGTGAGAGCAGAGGGAGAGAGAGAGAGAAGGAGCGGTGAGAACAGAGAGAGAGAGGAGGAGCGGTGAGAGCAGAGAGAGAGGAGGAGTGGTGAGAGCAGAGAGAGAGGAGGAGCGGTGAGAACAGAGAGAGAGGAGGAGCGGTGAGAACAGAGAGAGAGGAGGAGCGGTGAGAACAGAGAGAGAGAGAGGAGGAGGAGTGGTGAGAGCAGAGAGAGAGAGGAGGAGTGGTGAGAGCAGAGAGAGAGGAGGAGTGGTGAGAGCAGAGCGAGAGGAGGAGCGGTGAGAGCAGAGGGAGAGAGAGAGAGAAGGAGCGGTGAGAACAGAGAGAGAGAGGAGGAGTTGTGAGAGCAGAGAGAGAGAGGAGGAGTGGTGAGAGCAGACAGAGAGGAGGAGCGGTGAGAACAGAGAGAGAGAGAAAGAGAGGAGGAGTGGTGAGAGCAGAGAGAGAGAGGAGGAGAGGTGAGAGCAGAGAGAGAGGAGGAGCGGTGAGCGAAGAGAGGAGGAGCGGCGAGAGCAGAGAGAGAGGAGGAGAAGTGAGAGCAGAGAGAGAGAGGAGGAGCGGTGAGAGCAGAGAGAGAGATAGGAGGAGCGGTGAGAGCAGAGAGAGAGAGAGAGAGAGAGAGAGGAGGAGCGGTGAGAACAGAGAGAGAGAGAGAGAGAGAGGAGGAGTGGTGAGAACACACAGAGTGAGAGAGAGAGGAGGAGTGGTGAGAGCAGAGCGAGAGGAGGAGCGGTGAGAGCAGAGAGAGAGGAGGAGCGGTGAGAGCAGAGGGAGAGAGAGAGAGAAGGAGCGGTGAGAACAGAGAGAGAGAGGAGGAGCGGTGAGAGCAGAGAGAGAGGAGGAGTGGTGAGAGCAGAGAGAGAGGAGGAGCAGAACAGAGAGAGAGGAGGAGCGGTGAGAACAGAGAGAGAGGAGGAGCGGTGAGAACAGAGAGAGAGAGAGAGAGAGGAGGAGCGGTGAGAGCAGAGAGAGAGAGGAGGAGTGGTGAGAGCAGAGAGAGAGAGGAGGAGGGTGAGAGCAGAGCGAGAGGAGGAGCGGTGAGAGCAGAGGGAGAGAGAGAGAGAGGAGCGGTGAGAACACAGAGAGAGAGGAGGAGTGGTGAGAGCAGAGAGAGAGAGGAGGAGTGGTGAGAGCAGACAGAGAGAGAGCGGTGAGAACAGAGAGAGAGAGAGGAGCGGTGAGAGCAGAGAGAGAGGAGGAGAAGTGAGAGCAGAGAGAGAGAGGAGGAGCGGTGAGAGCAGAGAGAGAGATAGGAGGAGCGGTGAGAGCAGAGAGAGAGATAGAGAGAGAGGAGGAGCGAGAGAACAGAGAGAGAGAGAGAGAGAGAGAGAGGAGTGGTGAGAACACAGAGAGAGAGAGAGGGGAGGAGTGGTGAGAGCAGAGCGAGAGGAGGAGCGGTGAGAGCAGAGAGAGAGAGGAGGAGCGGTGAGAGCAGAGAGAGGAGGAGTGGTGAGAAGAGAGAGAGAGAGAGAGAGGAGGAGGAGAACAGAGAGAGAGAGAGAGAGAGGAGGAGTGGTGAGAGCAGAGAGAGAGAGGAGGAGTGGTGAGAGCAGAGAGAGAGGAGGAGCGGTGAGAACAGAGAGAGAGAGAGAGGAGGAGTGGTGAGAACACACAGAGAGAGAGAGAGAGGAGGAGTGGTGAGAGCAGAGAGAGAGAGGAGGAGAGAGAGCAGAGAGAGAGAGGAGGAGTGGTGAGAGCAGAGCGAGAGGAGGAGCGGTGAGAGCAGAGGGAGAGAGAGAGAGAAGAGCGGTGAGAACAGAGAGAGAGAGGAGGAGTGGTGAGAGCAGAGAGAGAGAGAGGAGAGAGCAGACAGAGAGGAGGAGCGGTGAGAACAGAGAGAGAGAGAGAGAGAGGAGGAGTGGTGAGAGAGAGAGAGAGAGGAGAGAGGTGAGAGAGAGAGAGAGGAGGAGGAGCGAAGAGAGGAGGCAGAGCAGAGAGAGAGGAGGAGAAGTGAGAGCAGAGAGAGAGAGAGGAGCGGTGAGAGCAGAGAGAGAGATAGGAGGAGTGGTGAGAGCAGAGAGAGAGAGAGAGAGAGAGAGGAGAGGAGCGGTGAGAACAGAGAGAGAGAGAGAGAGAGAGGAGGAGTGGTGAGAACACACAGAGAGAGAGAGAGAGAGGAGCGGTGAGAGCAGAACGAGAGGAGGAGTGGTGAGAGCAGAGAGAGAGGAGGAGCGGTGAGAGCAGAGGGAGAGAGAGAGAGAAGGAGCGGTGAGAACAGAGAGAGAGAGGAGGAGCGGTGAGAGCAGAGAGAGAGAGGAGGGTGAGAGCAGAGAGAGAGGAGGAGCAGAACAGAGAGAGAGGAGGAGCGGTGAGAACAGAGAGAGAGGAGGAGCAGAGAACAGAGAGAGAGAGAGAGAGGAGGAGTGGTGAGAGCAGAGAGAGAGAGGAGGAGTGGTGAGAACAGAGAGAGAGGAGGAGAGTGAGAGCAGAGAGAGAGAGGAGCGGTGAGAGAGAGAGAGAGAGGAGAGGGAGCGGTGAGAACAGAGAGAGAGAGGAGGAGAGCAGAGAGAGAGAGCAGAGAGACAGAGAGGAGGAGCGGTGAGAACAGAGAGAGAGGAGGAGCGGTGAGAGCAGAGGGAGAGGAGGAGAAGTGAGAGCAGAGAGAGAGAGGAGGAGCGGTGAGAGCAGAGAGAGAGATAGGAGGAGCGGTGAGAGCAGAGAGAGAGATAGAGAGAGAGAGGAGCGATGAGAACAGAGAGAGAGAGAGAGAGAGGAGAGTGGTGAGAACACACAGATAGAGAGAGAGAGGGGAGGAGTGGTGAGAGCAGAGAGAGAGAGGAGCGGTGAGAGAGCAGAGAGAGAGAGGAGGAGCGGTGAGAGCAGAGAGGAGGAGGAGTGGTGAGAGCAGAGAGAGAGAGAGAGAGAGGAGGAGCGGAGAACAGAGAGAGAGAGAGAGAGGAGGAGTGGTGAGAGCAGAGAGAGAGAGGAGGAGTGGTGAGAGCAGAGAGAGAGAGGAGCGGTGAGAACAGAGAGAGAGAGAGAAAGAGGAGGAGTGGTGAGAACAGAGAGAGAGAGAGGGAGGAGTGGTGAGAGCAGAGAGAGAGAGGAGGAGTGGTGAGAGCAGAGAGAGAGAGAGGAGGAGTGGTGAGAGCAGAGCGAGAGGAGGAGCGGGTGAGAGCAGAGAGAGAGAGAGAGAAGGAGCGGAGAACAGAGAGAGAGAGGAGGAGTTGTGAGAGCAGAGAGAGAGAGAGGAGTGGTGAGAGCAGACAGAGAGGAGGAGCGGTGAGAACAGAGAGAGAGAGAAAGAGAGGAGGAGTGGTGAAGAGCAGAGAGAGAGAGGAGGAGAGGTGAGAGCAGAGAGAGAGGAGGAGCGAGCGAAGAGAGGAGGAGCAGAGAGAGCAGAGAGAGAGGAGGAGAAGTGAGAGCAGAGAGAGAGAGAGGAGCGGTGAGAGCAGAGAGAGAGATAGAGGAGCGGTGAGAGCAGAGAGAGAGAGAGAGAGAGAGAGAGAGGAGCGAGAGAACAGAGAGAGAGAGAGAGAGAGGAGGAGGGTGGAACACACAGAGCAGAGAGAGAGGAGTGGTGAGAGCAGAGCGAGAGAGGAGCGGTGAGAGAGAGAGAGAGGAGGAGCGGTGAGAGCAGAGGAGAGAGAGAGAGAAGAGCGGTGAGAACAGAGAGAGAGAGGAGTGGTGAGAGCAGAGAGAGAGGAGGGAGAGGTGAGAGCAGAGAGAGAGAGGAGCGGTGAGAACAGAGAGAGGGAGGAGCAGAGAGAGAGAGAGGAGGAGCGGTGAGAACAGAGAGAGAGAGAGAGAGAGGAGGAGTGAGAGCAGAGAGAGAGAGGAGGAGCGGTGAGAGCAGAGAGAGAGAGGAGGAGTGGTGAGAGCAGAGCGAGAGGAGGAGCGGTGAGAGCAGAGGGAGAGAGAGAGAGAAGGAGCGGTGAGAACAGAGAGAGAGAGGAGGAGTGGTGAGAGCAGAGAGAGAGAGGAGGAGTGGTGAGAGCAGACAGAGAGGAGGAGCGGTGAGAACAGAGAGAGAGAGGAGGAGCGGTGAGAGCAGAGAGGAGGAGCGGTGAGAGCAGAGAGACAGAGAGAGAGGAGAGGAGGAGAAGAACACACAGAGAGAGAGAGAGAGAGGAGGAGTGGAGAGAGAGAGAGAGAGGAGGAGTGGTGAGAGCAGAGAGGAGGAGCGGTGAGAGCAGAGAGAGAGAGAGAGAGAGAGAGGAGAGAGAGGAGCGGTGAGAACACAGAGAGAGAGAGAGAGAGAGGAGAGTGGTGAGAGCAGAGAGAGAGAGGAGGAGTGGTGAGAGAGAGAGAGAGGAGGAGCGGTGAGAGCAGAGAGAGAGAGAGAGAGAGGAGGAGTGGTGAGAACACACACAGAGAGAGAGAGAGAGGAGGAGTGGTGAGAGCAGAGAGAGAGAGGAGGAGTGGTGAGAGCAGAGAGAGAGAGGAGGAGCGGTGAGAGCAGAGAGAGGAGGAGCGGTGAGAGCAGAGAGAGAGAGAGAGAGAGGAGCGGTGAGAACAGAGAGAGAGAGGAGGAGTTGTGAGAGCAGAGAGAGAGAGGAGGAGTGGTGAGAGCAGACAGAGAGGAGGAGCGGTGAGAACAGAGAGAGAGAGAAAGAGAGGAGGAGTGGTGAGAGCAGAGAGAGAGAGGAGGAGCGGTGAGAACAGAGAGAGAGAGAGAGAGAGAGAGAGGAGGAGTGGTGAGAACAGAGAGAGAGAGGAGGAGAGGTGAGAGCAGAGAGAGAGGAGGAGCGGTGAGCGAAGAGAGGAGGAGCGGCGAGAGCAGAGAGAGAGGAGGAGAAGTGAGAGCAGAGAGAGAGAGTAGGAGCGGTGAGAGCAGAGAGAGAGAGAGAGAGAGAGAGAGGAGCGGTGAGAACAGAGAGAGAGAGAGAGAGAGAGAGAGAGGAGTGGTGAGAACACACAGAGTGAGAGAGAGAGGAGGAGTGGTGAGAGCAGAGCGAGAGGAGGAGCGGTGAGAGCAGAGGGAGAGAGAGAGAGAAGGAGCGGTGAGAACAGAGAGAGAGAGGAGGAGCGGTGAGAGCAGAGAGAGAGGAGGAGTGGTGAGAGCAGAGAGAGAGAGAGGAGGAGTGGTGAGAGCAGAGAGAGAGAGAGAGAGGAGGAGCGGTGAGAACAGAGAGAGAGAGAGAGAGAGGAGGAGTGGTGAGAACACAGAGAGAGAGAGAGGAGGAGTGGTGAGAGCAGAGAGGAGGAGCGGTGAGAGCAGAGAGAGAGGAGGAGCGGTGAGAGCAGAGAGAGAGAGGAGGGGAGTGGTGAGAGCAGAGAGAGAGAGAGAGGAGGAGCGGAGCAGAGAGAGAAGAGAGAGGAGGAGTGGTGAGAACACAGAGAGAGAGAGAGGAGGAGAGAGAGAGAGAGGAGGAGAGAGCAGGTGAGAGGAGGAGCGGAGAGCAGAGAGAGAGAGAGAGAGGAGCGGTGAGAACAGAGAGAGAGAGAGGAGGAGTGGTGAGAGCAGAGAGAGAGGAGGAGGAGAGCAGAGAGAGGAGGAGCGGTGAGAACAGAGAGAGAGAGGAGCGGTGAGAACAGAGAGAGAGAGAAAGACAGGGAGGAGTGGTGAGAGCAGAGAGAGAGAGGAAGAGTGGCGAGAGCAGAGAGAGAGAGGAGGAGCGGTGAGAGCAGAGAGAGAGGAGGAGCGGTGAGAGCAGAGAGAGAGAGAGAGAGAGGAGCGGAGAGAGGAGGAGCGGTGAGAGCAGAGAGAGAGAGGAGGAGTTGTGAGAGCAGAGAGAGAGAGGAGGAGCGGTGAGAAAGAGAGAGAGAGAGGAGGAGCGGTGAGAGAGAGAGAGAGAGAGAGAGAGAGGAGGATGGTGAGAACAGAGCAGAGAGAGAGAGAGAGGAGCGGTGAGAACACACAGAGTGAGAGAGAGAGGAGGAGAGAGAGAGAGCAGAGCGAGAGGAGGAGCGGAGAGCAGAGGGAGAGAGAGAGAGAGGAGCGGGAGAGAGAGAGAGAGAGGAGGAGCGGTGAGCAGAAGAGAGGAGGAGTGGAGGTGAGAGAGAGAGGAGGAGAGAACAGAGAGAGAGAGAGAGGAGGAGTGGTGAGAACACAGAGAGAGAGAGAGGAGGAGTGGTGAGAGCAGAGAGGAGGAGCGGTGAGAGCAGAGAGAGAGGAGGAGCGGTGAGAGCAGAGGGAGAGAGAGAGAGAAGGAGCGGTGAGAACAGAGAGAGAGAGGAGGAGTGGTGAGAGCAGAGAGAGAGGAGGAGTGGTGAGAGCAGAGAGAGAGGAGGAGCGGTGAGAACAGAGAGAGAGGAGGAGCGGTGAGAACAGAGAGAGAGAGAAAGACAGGAGTGGTGAGAGCAGAGAGAGAGAGGAAGAGTGGCGAGAGCAGAGAGAGAGAGGAGGAGCGGTGAGAGCAGAGAGAGAGGAGGAGCGGTGAGAGCAGAGAGAGAGAGAGAGGAGGAGCGGTGAGAGCAGAGAGAGAGAGGAGGAGCGGTGAGAGCAGAGAGAGAGAGAGGAGGAGCGGTGAGAGCAGAGAGAGAGAGGAGGAGCGGTGAGAGAAGAGAGAGAGAGAGGAGGAGCGGTGAGAGCAGAGAGAGAGAGGAGGAGTGGTGAGAGCAGAGAGAGAGAGAGAGAGGAGCGGTGAGAGCAGAGAGAGAGAGGAGGAGCGGTGAGAGCAGAGAGAGAGAGGAGGAGCGGTGAGAGTAGAGAGGAAGAGAGGAGGAGTGGTGAGAGAAGAGAGAGAGAGAGGAGGAGCGGTGAGAGCAGAGAGAGGAGGAGTGGTGAGAGCAGAGAGAGAGGAGGAGTGGTGAGAGCAGAGAGAGAGAGAGGAGGAGTGGTGAGAGCAGAGAGAGAGAGAGAGAGAGGAGGAGTGGTGAGAGCAGAGAGAGGAGGAGCGGTGAGAGCAGAGAGAGAGGAGGAGCGGTGAGAGCAGAGGGAGAGAGAGAGAGAGAAGGAGCGGTGAGAGCAGAGAGAGAGAGGAGGAGTGGTGAGAGCAGAGAGAGAGGAGGAGCGGTGAGAGCAGAGAGAGAGAGGATTAGCGCTGAGAGCAGAGAGAGAGTGAGAGGAGGAGCGGTGAGAGCAGAGAGAAGAGGAGGAGCGGTGAGAGCAGAGAGAAAAGAGGAGGAGCGGGGGGGAACAGAGAGAGAGAGGAGGAGTGGTGAGAGCAGAGCGAGAGAGAGGAGGTGCGGTGAGAGCTGAGAGAGAGGAGGAGTGGTGAGAGCAGAGAGAATAAAGAGAGACCGGGAGAGAAATGGTGAGAAAGCGGTGGTCTGGCAGGACTGGCTACTCTTTAACAATATCATCCAACATCCCACCATTATTCTCAGTTACACACTAAACAAAGAGGGAAAGGAAAAGAGGAAAGAATTGACAGAGCAAATGACATTATTTTTACACCCACTCCTCCAGAAAGTCTCTCTTTCTGAAACAGAATACTAAGCAAAACATGATTGGTTTAACAGTGAGAGAGAGAGAGAGAGAGAGAGAGAGAGAGAGAGAGAGTGGTTTAACACTTAGAACACCATCAAACCAAAAGCACAGAGACACAAATAATGGTAAATTACACCTTAATTACTGTGAGACTTTAAAGCTATCAACGTTCACTGAGGGACACTCAGTGAATCAAATCAAATCAAAGTTGATTTGTCACGTGCGCTGAATACAACAGGTGTAGGTAGACCTTACAGTGAAATGCTTACTTACAGGCTCTACCAATAGTACAAAAAAACTATTAGATGAACTATTAGATAAATCAACATAAATCAATCATCTCTAATTAGAACATGTAGGTCAGTATGCAAGTGTGTGTGCATGGACTTTACGGACATTTTTCTCACATGTGCAACACATAGTATTTGTTTTGCAGTCCTTCTTTGGGGGGCAGAATTGGCATCTCCTCCTCTTGCCTGCCCCAGCTACAGCCTCAGGTGGATCAGGACAAGATTCAGCCCCCTGAACAGCTTTCACAAGCGCTGCAGAGGCTGCTGTGCGTGGGAGGCGATCCCTTCTTTGAATGTGTGGGTTTACAAGTGCCTTTCCTAGCTGCTCCAGGAACAGCCTCCTCTTGTTCCGATATCAGGCATCCAGGTAGGGTTGATCTTGTTTCATATCACAATGGCATTGTATGAGGACACATCAATGATGTTATGGATGACGACCAGGGGCCAGCAGGCAGTTATCCTCCTGCAGCTTCCAATCACATTGTCCAGGTTGTCCACGCCTCCTTTGTTGTGGTTGTAGTCCAGGATGATGGCTGGCTTCCTGTCCTCACCATCACTGATCTCAGCCGTTTTGTGCAGTGTGCTCAGGAGGACCACATTCTTGTTCCTCTTTGGGAGGTAAGAAACTAGAGTGCTGGTGGGGTTGATGGCAAACTTTGATGAGAGGGCCTCTCTCCCCCTTGTTGTGAGGAGTGCATAAATGACCCTAAGACAATCTTTGTACCCCGGTGGTGAACAGCTTTCATGGAAATATGAACAAAGGTGATGTTTCACTTTTACTAATGTTGGGGTCACTCTAGGAAAAGTCTTAAAATTTAAAGTTGAAAAAATATAATTTATAGTGGCTGGTATTACTATATTTTTGACCCATAAGACAAAACAAGAGTTAATAAGCACAATGTCTTTAGTAAAAGCCAAATTGTGTTTATACCACTACATCGCACGGCCGATCATATTTACACATACACACCCTGATAGATAACATGTCCACCAAAATAATACCAAAATGTACACTTGCTTTATCGACTTCCAAAAAGTATTTGATTCTATTTGGCATACAGGACTCTTCTACAAAGTTAATTAAAGTGGTATAGGGGGTAAAACATATTACATAATTAAATCAATGTACACTGGCAATAGGTGCAGCATGAAAATTTGCAAGAAAATAACATATTTCTTTAACAAGGGACAGGGCCTTCGCCAGGGTTGCAATCTGAGCCCTACACTCTTCGATATTTACATAAACTAATTGGCCACTAATCTAGAAAAATCTTCAGCCCCTGGTGTTAGTTTCCACAATCCAGAGGTTAAATTCCTACTCTTCGCAGATGACCTGTTCCTGCTGTCACCCAAAGCACATGGCCTACAGCGGAGCATGAATGAGGCCCCTAAATGGGGCCCCTAAATGTTTAGAAAAATATTTGTTTATCATTTCATCTGTGATTAAAATTAAAACCATAATCAGAGATCAAGCATCGAAAACCCAACTAATTAGCTATTATTTAGATATCATTCTAACTGTATTCCCCAATTTTTGCAGGATATTTGTTAGCGAGCTCGACTCAAATTCAAACCTAACATGTAGCCTACCTGCCCATACTGTAGATGCTACTACTACTACTACTGTATACAAAGATCCCAACGTGTGTCTACTACTGTGCAGTTGAAACAGCGAACCTTGGGAGTTGAGGCAGTTGTTTTTACAGCAGCAGCTGCATAACTAGACCATTTTCCAATATGTAAAGTAAGGCACGTGATGACTTAGGCACACTTAAATACATTTTCTGTTTGATATGTGTTTTTCTTTCAGTAGTAGATGTTTAGTATGGCAACCTCTTGTAGGAGAGAGGAACATTAAACGTAAAATCCCTTTTGTTTACTCACCTCCTAGTGCCTAGAGAGCCCCAGGTAGGCAGGATCTCAGCAGAAAGCTGTCAGACAGACTCTGATGCAGAGGAGAGCAGGGAGGGAGGAAGGAAGAGGAGTGCAAGATGAGCAGCTGTGCCAGTGAAGGGGTGACAGACAAGATCGAACAAGCCAGTGATAAGGGAAAGGAAGAGTATGGACAGGTTTGAAGTGAAGAAGACGAGGTTTTAGATGATCAAAGCACTGTGGCCAGAGAAGGCCGTCTTCCTGCTCACTCTCTGGGTAAACGTTTTTGCAGCGTATTGAGAATAGAAGTCATATTCTTCAGTCAGGAAATATTTCTCCGGACACTGAATCAGCTCACGTTAAGGCACTGCAGGAATAAAATAAATGGGGTGTTACTATTCAGTTTCACAGTGAACAGAGGAGCCGTCAGAAAAAAAGAAAACGCTTCCCCGATGAGACTGAAGATGACATAGCAAACGAACAGAAGTCAGACACTGGATTTTGCTAAACACAGTGTTTCATGTGGCTCTGGATAGTATAATCAGTCATTTGGACATGCACTTCCACACGATTGCAGCTATGTGCGAGGAGTTTTCCCCAATACTTACACTTAGGAAAATGACTGAAAACCAAACTTGTGTATCTTGCCACAAGTTGAGAAACAAGTACTCCAAGTATCTCACAGATGGATTTGAAAATGTACGACATCTAAAGCCGATATATGGTGTCTCTTCTTCAGATGGTCTTTCTCCTGTAGAGCTCCTGAATGCCATCCACGAGATGCAGCTACAGGGTATTTATGGAGAGGTGTGCACTGCACTGCGAATCTTCTGTACAATGCCTGTAACAGTTGCTGGAGGTGAACGTGCCTTCAGTAAGCTGAAACGTATAAAGAACTATCTAAGATATGCGATGTGCCAAGACAGGTTGAACAGCCTTGCCATCCTTTCAATTGAAAACCAGTTAGTTAGAAAATGAAACTCTAAAAGACATTATAAATGAGTTTGCTCACAAGAAGGCTCGACGCCGGGCTCTTGGTGCAGTGTGACCTCTTGAGTTTTGTTTATCCAAGCCTGCCCGGGGATGGGCAAAATACT
Source organism: Oncorhynchus nerka (assembly GCF_034236695.1). NCBI lineage: Eukaryota > Metazoa > Chordata > Actinopteri > Salmoniformes > Salmonidae > Oncorhynchus > Oncorhynchus nerka. Next base: position 20,423,650 of record NC_088416.1, read on the forward strand.
GTTTCAGAGTATTTACTGCTATGGTTCATCTCCTGTTGAACTTACTCAGGAATGTCCACATAATGTCTCGACACTACAGTCGCAGTTTCACAGGTGCCTGTTCTCTGTAGGTACCCCATTTATGCCCGGAGTCAGGAACTTTTTTTATGTGGGGTATGTTATTTAGGCAAATATTTATGAATTGCGCGTAGGGCAGAAGAGGGTTAGCCTTGTTTATAAGAGTTTGTAATTTCATCTGAAACAGGGATCATTGGTCATTTCTTCATAAAACTGACTACAATGCCATATATTAAAAAACAAGTCACCAATTGTGTAGTTGTTTATAATGAAGCAGAATAACAAATCTTGTGACACAGACAGCTTTTGTTAACATTAGGAACCCAAATATGGGCAAAGGATGAAGTTGGAAACTAGAATCTGCACAATTGTAGTATAGTGCATCAGAATCGTATAGTTAGTACATTTAATAACACATATTGTTCAGTACGTTATTTTAATCTGAAACATTCTGATTTCTATGTTAGGGGCCCGGTATTTTTTTTCTTCCATTGGGGCCCCAGAATTCTGGCAACTCCCCTGCCTGCACACACTACAATTACTTAGGTTTGGAAATAAGCTGAACTGGACACCTTTAATAAGGCAGTAAATGAACTGAGAGAGAAAGCACACCATTAAAAAACGAATGAAAATTGAAATACCTATTAAAGAAATCGGATAAAACACATTTTATGTGTTATTGAACCAATTGCACTTTGTGGCAGCGACGTGTGCGGTCCACTTGCAAAACAAAATTTCACCCAAGGGACAAACACCCCATTGAAACCCTGCATGCAGAGTTCTGTAAGAGTATCCTACATGTCCAGAGGAAAACTACAAACAATGTATGCAGGGCAGAATTAGGCCAATATCCACTAATAATAAAAACTCAAAAACAAGAAATGTGGTTTTTGGAAACAACTAAAATACAGTGATCCCCTTTCATATCATTACCAAGGACTGCAATGCCAAGAGCCGAGCAAAGAAAAGTGACCCCTCATCCAGCTGGTCCTGGGGCTGAGTTCACAAACCTGTTCTACTAACACACTGAAGCCTCAGGACCAGAACATCCAATCAATCAGAATAAACTAAATAACACAGTCAAAACAAAACTACATTACTTCTTGGGAAGCACAAGCACAAAGTAAAATTCAGTGCTCTCTGGCCCTAAGTCGACAGTACACTGTGGCAAACTATTTGACCATGGTTGCTGATCAAAACCTAACAAAAACCTTGACAAAGACCTTGACAATATACTGGCCTTGCCATTGAGAAGGGTGGACACAGGAAAATCTGGCTCCCTGTAGAGGAAAGGCTGTGCAACCACTCTACCACAGTAGAACCTGAGAAAGAGCTGCATTTCCTAATAAAATGTTTTAAAAAATATATATATAACACAATTTCCCCCAAAAAACATTTCCCCAAATTCGAAACCCCTATTCAAGGTTACAAAGACCTGTCTGATGAGAATAGGCATCCGTCCTGTTTGGGGAAGACGCAGATAGCTGTGTCAGAGCTCTACGTTGCTGCCTGCCATAAGATGAGGGACAGTCAATATTGATTATTATTATTTTCATTATGTTAATATTGTAAATCTCCAAAGTAAACTTTGGCAATATGTACATTGTTACGTCATGCCAATAAAACAAATGGAATTTAATTGAAAATTGAGGGAGAGAGACTGATTGACTGACTCCTGCAATGAAACGGGAAATGATCGCCTCATATTAGCCATTGAGTCTTCCTTCCACCATGTCTGTCTGGCCTGAGACTGCCAGGCTCGTGAAGACACGTCCGGTTGGTGCTTTGGGACAAGCCGTGAGAGACAGCCAATAGGAGAGGAGCTGACTGAAGCCCTTCCAGGAAAAACAAAGGGGCCTGCTCTGCAACCCTAGAACACTTCATCACAAGCAATCATCCTTAAAACGCGTACACACACTCACAGTCAACAGGGGAGACTGTCAACATGAGAGACCAGGTAAATAGCACAGATGAGTGTTTTCAATCGTCATATACACTCCAGATGTTGATCTCAAATGGTTCTGAATGAAGATAAGCCCAGACTCAGGCTTTCCACTTGGAAATCTCTATTAGTGTGTGTGGAAGGACACATGGAGAGTACAAGTGACAGCAGAGAGGGGACAGAAGGGATTCCAAAAATGCGGAGGCATGAAATCAGACTTCAACAAGGGGGAACGGTAAAGTGCTCCGGGTATGAGTGTTACCTGCACCCCCTGCCATGTTGTTACCGATGCAGTATATCTCCTCTAGATAGCCGTCTACAAAGGCAAGAGGCTGCACTCTTCAGCCAGCAAAGGCTGTACCTCCTAGCAGTCTGACAGCCCACCTACTCCACCTCACTCTTCTCGCCGAACAGTACATCAACGGGAGGAATAGCCGATTGAAGGAGCAACAGCTCACCGTGGAACGGAGAGGATATCGCGATGATGATCTCGTGATTTATGATGCAGATAATGTGGGCGATTTTTTTCTATCCCTGAAAGGCCACAGTGTGCTCATTTCACACATTTTCTATATATTGTACCGAAAGATCAACTGAAATCAGTGAGTCATCTTACTAGTTGCTATATCTGTATGGACATAGCACTTTACTTTTCTCTAAGAGTGTATCTAAAACCCAAAAGGTTTCTTCAGCTGTCCCCATAGGATAAGCCTTTGAATAACCATTTTGGGTTCCATGTAGAACCCTTTCCACAGATGGTTCTACCTGGAACCAGAAAGGGTTCTACCTGGAACCAAATAGGGTTCTCCTATGGGGACAGCCGAAAAACACTTTTGGAACCCTTTTTTTCTAAGAGTGTACTCATATCTAGAACATAGCAATACCCGGGCATAAACTGGATACACAATCAAATTTAAGATGACAAGACTAGCCATTCTAGCGCTTCCGAGTTTCCCTACCACAGCAGTAGATTGTATGAAATTAGATGTATCCTCTCCCCCTAGAAGGGCCTCCGTCTCTCCCTTCTCATCTGGGCTTGCTGGAGCATGTGGCATGATTTACGTGTGTAGCAGTCCGGACTGCTCAGCCAGTATTACAAACAGCTGAGCCCAATGGTAGTACACTTCATTGCGAGTGCAGGGAGAGCCAGTCCCCTTGGTCTGACTGCCCACTGCAGCTATGGAGAACTCCTCTGGACTACAGACAGTATAGAGAGCCATATTGAAACCAGGAGGAGTCAGTCCACTTCAGGAGGACGTCACAGCTGTCTTCTAAACAACGCCGTCGTGTTGTCTCACTTGTTGGGGGCAGAGTTGGTGGTGAGAAAAGAGGCAGAATAGGGAGGGGGGGGGGGAGTGAGTGAGTGTACTGTATGGGAGGGGGGACAGTAAATAGATCTGAACAGCCAGTCTGGTTCTACTTCCTCTAGAGTAGAGAGACTGGACTAAGTATGTGTTTTAGTATTTATAGAGCTCGGCTCAGTGTCTGTCTAAGCCATTCAACCTATACATAATCGATGTAATTCAACATTTACACAATAGTAACAAAATCAAATCAAATCAAATTGTATTACTCACATGCATTTATTTATGAGGCCCTTCTTACATCAGCTGATGTCACAAAGTGCTAAAACCCCAAACAGCAAGCAATGCAGGTGTAGAAGCACGGTGACTAGGAAAACTCCCTAGAAAGGCCAGAACCTAGGAAGAAACCTAGCGAAGAACCAGGCTATGAGGAGTGGCTAGTCCTCGTCTGGCTATGCCAGGTGGAGATTATAACAGAACATAGTCAAGATGTTCAAATGTTCATAGATGACCAGCAGGGTCAAATAATAATAATCACAGTGGTTGTAGAGGGTGCAACAGGTCAGCACCTCAGGAGTAAATGTCAGTTGGCTTTTCATAGCCGATCATTCAGAGTATCTCTACCGCTCCTGCTGTCTCTAGAGAAAACAGCAGGTCTGGGACAGGTAGCACGTCCGGTGAACAGGTCAGGGTTCCATAGCCGCAGGCAGAACAGTTGAAACTGGAGCAGCAGCACGACCAGGTGGACTGGGAGCAGCAAGGAGTCATCATGCCAGGTAGTCCTGAGGCATGGTCCTAGGGCTCAGGTCCTCCGAGAGAAAGAAAGAAAGAAAGAAAGAAAGAAAGAAAGAAAGAAAGAAAGAGAAAAAGAGAGAGAGAATTAGAAAGAGAGAAAAAATGAGAGAGAGCATACTTAAATTCACACAGGACACCGGATAAGACAGGAGAAATACTCCAGATATAACAGACTGACCCTAGCCCCCCGACACATGAACTATTGCAGAATACATACTGGAGGCTGAGACAGGAGGGGTCGGGAGACACTGTGGCCAACACCACTTGCGGGATATCTCCAAACACCAACTTACCATCCTGAGACAAGGCCGAGTATAGCCCACGAAGATCTCCCTCAAGGCACAACCCACTATGCATAAATAATAACAGGGAGTAGCAGCTGCGTAAAAGAGGGGGAGGGCAATGCAAATAGTCTGGGTAGCCTTTTGACTTGCTGTTCAGGAGTATTATGGCTTGGGGGTAGAAGCTGTTTAGAAGCCTCTTGGACCTAGACTTGGCGCTCAAATCAAATCAAATTTTATTTGTCACATACACATGGTTAGCAGATGTTAATGCGAGTGTAGCGAAATGCTTGTGCTTCTAGTTCCGACAATGCAGTAATAACCAACAAGTAATCTAACTAACAATTCCAAAACTACTGTCTTATACACAGTGTAAGGGGATAAAGAATATGTACATAAGGATATATGAATGAGTGATGGTACAGGGCAGCATACAGTAGATGGTATCGAGTACAGTATATACATATGAGATGAGTATGTAAACAAAGTAAACAAAGTGGCATAGTTAAAGTGGCTAGTGATACATGTATTACATAAGGATGCAGTCGATGATATAGAGTACAATATATACGTATGCATATGAGATGAATAATGTAGGGTAAGTAACATTATAGAAGGTAGCATTGTTTAAAGTGGCTAGTGATATATTTACATCATTTCCCATCAATTCCCATTATTAAAGTGGCTGGAGTTGAGTCAGTGTCAATGTCAGTGTGTTGGCAGCAGCCACTCAATGTTAGTGGTGGCTGTTTAACAGTCTGATGGCCTTGAGATAGAAGCTGTTTTTCAGTCTCTCGGTCCCAGCTTTGATGCACCTGTACTGACCTCGCCTTCTGGATGATAGCGGGGTGAACAGGCAGTGGCTCGGGTGGTTGATGTCCTTGATGATCTTTATGGCCTTCCTGTAACATCGGGTGGTGTAGGTGTCCTGGAGGGCAGGTAGTTTGCCCCCGGTGATGCGTTGTGCAGACCTCACTACCATCTGGAGAGCCTTACGGTTGAGGGCGGAGCAGTTGCCGTACCAGGCGGTGATACAGCCCGCCAGGATGCTCTCGATTGTGCATCTGTAGAAGTTTGTGAGTGCTTTTGGTAACAAGCCGAATTTCTTCAGCCTCCTGAGGTTGAACAAAGGGGCCTGCTCTGCAACCCTAGAACACTTCATCACAAGCAATCATCCTTAAAACGCGTACACACACTCACAGTCAACAGGGGAGACTGTCAACATGAGAGACCAGGTAAATAGCACAGATGAGTGTTTTCAATCGTCATATACACTCCAGATGTTGATCTCAAATGGTTCTGAATGAAGATAAGCCCAGACTCAGGCTTTCCACTTGGAAATCTCTATTAGTGTGTGTGGAAGGACACATGGAGAGTACAAGTGACAGCAGAGAGGGGACAGAAGGGATTCCAAAAATGCGGAGGCATGAAATCAGACTTCAACAAGGGGGAACGGTAAAGTGCTCCGGGTATGAGTGTTACCTGCACCCCCTGCCATGTTGTTACCGATGCAGTATATCTCCTCTAGATAGCCGTCTACAAAGGCAAGAGGCTGCACTCTTCAGCCAGCAAAGGCTGTACCTCCTAGCAGTCTGACAGCCCACCTACTCCACCTCACTCTTCTCGCCGAACAGTACATCAACGGGAGGAATAGCCGATTGAAGGAGCAACAGCTCACCGTGGAACGGAGAGGATATCGCGATGATGATCTCGTGATTTATGATGCAGATAATGTGGGCGATTTTTTTCTATCCCTGAAAGGCCACAGTGTGCTCATTTCACACATTTTCTATATATTGTACCGAAAGATCAACTGAAATCAGTGAGTCATCTTACTAGTTGCTATATCTGTATGGACATAGCACTTTACTTTTCTCTAAGAGTGTATCTAAAACCCAAAAGGTTTCTTCAGCTGTCCCCATAGGATAAGCCTTTGAATAACCATTTTGGGTTCCATGTAGAACCCTTTCCACAGATGGTTCTACCTGGAACCAGAAAGGGTTCTACCTGGAACCAAATAGGGTTCTCCTATGGGGACAGCCGAAAAACACTTTTGGAACCCTTTTTTTCTAAGAGTGTCTCATATCACTCATATCTAGAACATAGCAATACCCGGGCATAAACTGGATACACAATCAAATTTAAGATGACAAGACTAGCCATTCTAGCGCTTCCGAGTTTCCCTACCACAGCAGTAGATTGTATGAAATTAGATGTATCCTCTCCCCCTAGAAGGGCCTCCGTCTCTCCCTTCTCATCTGGGCTTGCTGGAGCATGTGGCATGATTTACGTGTGTAGCAGTCCGGACTGCTCAGCCAGTATTACAAACAGCTGAGCCCAATGGTAGTACACTTCATTGCGAGTGCAGGGAGAGCCAGTCCCCTTGGTCTGACTGCCCACTGCAGCTATGGAGAACTCCTCTGGACTACAGACAGTATAGAGAGCCATATTGAAACCAGGAGGAGTCAGTCCACTTCAGGAGGACGTCACAGCTGTCTTCTAAACAACGCCGTCGTGTTGTCTCACTTGTTGGGGGCAGAGTTGGTGGTGAGAAAAGAGGCAGAATAGGGAGGGGGGGTGAGTGAGTGTACTGTATGGGAGGGGGGACAGTAAATAGATCTGAACAGCCAGTCTGGTTCTACTTCCTCTAGAGTAGAGAGACTGGACTAAGTATGTGTTTTAGTATTTATAGAGCTCGGCTCAGTGTCTGTCTAAGCCATTCAACCTATACATAATCGATGTAATTCAACATTTACACAATAGTAACAAAATCAAATCAAATCAAATTGTATTACTCACATGCATTTATTTATGAGGCCCTTCTTACATCAGCTGATGTCACAAAGTGCTAAAACCCCAAACAGCAAGCAATGCAGGTGTAGAAGCACGGTGACTAGGAAAAACTCCCTAGAAAGGCCAGAACCTAGGAAGAAACCTAGCGAAGAACCAGGCTATGAGGAGTGGCTAGTCCTCGTCTGGCTATGCCAGGTGGAGATTATAACAGAACATAGTCAAGATGTTCAAATGTTCATAGATGACCAGCAGGGTCAAATAATAATAATCACAGTGGTTGTAGAGGGTGCAACAGGTCAGCACCTCAGGAGTAAATGTCAGTTGGCTTTTCATAGCCGATCATTCAGAGTATCTCTACCGCTCCTGCTGTCTCTAGAGAAAACAGCAGGTCTGGGACAGGTAGCACGTCCGGTGAACAGGTCAGGGTTCCATAGCCGCAGGCAGAACAGTTGAAACTGGAGCAGCAGCACGACCAGGTGGACTGGGAGCAGCAAGGAGTCATCATGCCAGGTAGTCCTGAGGCATGGTCCTAGGGCTCAGGTCCTCCGAGAGAAAGAAAGAAAGAAAGAAAGAAAGAAAGAGAAAAAGAGAGAGAGAATTAGAAAGAGAGAAAAAATGAGAGAGAGCATACTTAAATTCACACAGGACACCGGATAAGACAGGAGAAATACTCCAGATATAACAGACTGACCCTAGCCCCCCGACACATGAACTATTGCAGAATACATACTGGAGGCTGAGACAGGAGGGGTCGGGAGACACTGTGGCCAACACCACTTGCGGGATATCTCCAAACACCAACTTACCATCCTGAGACAAGGCCGAGTATAGCCCACGAAGATCTCCCTCAAGGCACAACCCACTATGCATAAATAATAACAGGGAGTAGCAGCTGCGTAAAAGAGGGGGAGGGCAATGCAAATAGTCTGGGTAGCCTTTTGACTTGCTGTTCAGGAGTATTATGGCTTGGGGTAGAAGCTGTTTAGAAGCCTCTTGGACCTAGACTTGGCGCTCAAATCAAATCAAATTTTATTTGTCACATACACATGGTTAGCAGATGTTAATGCGAGTGTAGCGAAATGCTTGTGCTTCTAGTTCCGACAATGCAGTAATAACCAACAAGTAATCTAACTAACAATTCCAAAACTACTGTCTTATACACAGTGTAAGGGGATAAAGAATATGTACATAAGGATATATGAATGAGTGATGGTACAGGGCAGCATACAGTAGATGGTATCGAGTACAGTATATACATATGAGATGAGTATGTAAACAAAGTAAACAAAGTGGCATAGTTAAAGTGGCTAGTGATACATGTATTACATAAGGATGCAGTCGATGATATAGAGTACAATATATACGTATGCATATGAGATGAATAATGTAGGGTAAGTAACATTATAGAAGGTAGCATTGTTTAAAGTGGCTAGTGATATATTTACATCATTTCCCATCAATTCCCATTATTAAAGTGGCTGGAGTTGAGTCAGTGTCAATGTCAGTGTGTTGGCAGCAGCCACTCAATGTTAGTGGTGGCTGTTTAACAGTCTGATGGCCTTGAGATAGAAGCTGTTTTTCAGTCTCTCGGTCCCAGCTTTGATGCACCTGTACTGACCTCGCCTTCTGGATGATAGCGGGGTGAACAGGCAGTGGCTCGGTGGTTGATGTCCTTGATGATCTTTATGGCCTTCCTGTAACATCGGGTGGTGTAGGTGTCCTGGAGGGCAGGTAGTTTGCCCCCGGTGATGCGTTGTGCAGACCTCACTACCATCTGGAGAGCCTTACGGTTGAGGGCGGAGCAGTTGCCGTACCAGGCGGTGATACAGCCCGCCAGGATGCTCTCGATTGTGCATCTGTAGAAGTTTGTGAGTGCTTTTGGTAACAAGCCGAATTTCTTCAGCCTCCTGAGGTTGAAGAGGCGCTGCTGCGCCTTCTTCACGATGCTGTCTGTGTGAGTGGACCAATTCAGTTTGTCTGTGATGTGTATGCCGAGGAACTTAAAACTTGCTACCCTCTCCACTACTGTTCCATCGATGTGGATAGGGGTGTTCCTCTGCTGTTTCCTGAAGTCCACAATCATCTCCTTAGTTTTGTTGACGTTGAGTGTGAGGTTATTTTCCTGACACCACACTCCGAGGGCCCTCACCTCCTCCCTGTAGGCCGTCTCGTCGTTGTTGGTAATCAAGCCTACCACTGTTGTGTCATCCGCAAACTTGATGATTGAGTTGGAGGCGTGCGTGGCCGTGCAGTCGTGGGTGAACAGGGAGTACAGGAGAGGGCTCAGAACGCACCCTTGTGGGGCCCCCGTGTTGAGGATCAGCGGGGAGGAGATGTTGTTGCCTACCCTCACCACCTGGGGGCGGCCCGTCAGGAAGTCCAGTACCCAGTTGCACAGGGCGGGGTCGAGACCCAGGGTCTCGAGCTTGATGACGAGACAATGGTGGCCCTCTTGAAGCATGTGGGAACAGCAGACTGGTATAGGGATTGATTGAATATGTCCGTAAACACACCGGCCAGCTGGTCTGCGCATGCTCTGAGGGCGCGGCTGGGGATGCCGTCTGGGCCTGCAGCCTTGCGAGGGTTAACACGTTTAAATGTCTTACTCACCTCGGCTGCAGTGAAGGAGAGACCACATGTTTTCGTTGCAGGCCGTGTCAGTGGCACTGTATTGTCCTCAAAGTGGGCAAAAAAGTTATTTAGTCTGCCTGGGAGCAAGACATCCTGGTCCGTGACTGGGCTGGGTTTCTTCTTGTAGTCCGTGATTGACTGTAGACCCTGCCACATGCCTCTTGTGTCTGAGCCGTTGAATTGAGATTCTACTTTGTCTCTGTACTGACGCTTAGCTTGTTTGATAGCCTTGCGGAGGGAAAAGCTGCACTGTTTGTATTCGGTCATGTTACCAGACACCTTGCCCTGATTAAAAGCAGTGGTTCGCGCTTTCAGTTTCACGCGAATGCTGCCATCAATCCACGGTTTCTGGTTAGGGAATGTTTTAATCGTTGCTATGGGAACGACATCTTCAACGCACGTTCTAATGAACTCCACACCGAATCAGCGTATTCGTCAATATTGTTATCTGACGCAATACGAAACATGTCCCAGTCCACGTGATGGAAGCAGTCTTGGAGTGTGGAGTCAGCTTGGTCGGACCAGCGTTGGACAGACCTCAGCGTGGGAGCCTCTTGTTTAAGTTTCTGTCTGTAGGCAGGGATCAACAAAATGGAGTCGTGGTCAGCTTTTCCGAAAGGGGGGCGGGGCAGGGCCTTATATGCGTCGCGGAAGTTAGAGTAACAATGATCCAAGGTTTTACCACCCCTGGTTGCGCAATCGATATGCTGATAAAATTTAGGGAGTCTTGTTTTCAGATTAGCTTTGTTAAAATCCCCAGCTACAATGAATGCAGCCTCCGGATAAATGGTTTCCAGTTTGCAAAGAGTTAAATAAAGTTCGTTCAGAGCCATCGATGTGTCTGCTTGGGGGGGGATATATACGGCTGTGATTATAATCGAAGAGAATTCTCTTGGTAGATAATGCGGTCTACATTTGATTGTGAGGAATTCTAAATCAGGTGAACAGAAGGATTTGAGTTCCTGTATGATTCTTTCATCACACCATGTCTCGTTAGTCATGAGGCAAACGCCCCCGCCACTCTTCTTACCAGAAAGATGTTTGTTTCTGTCGGCGCGATGCGTGGAGAAACCCGTTGGCTGCACCGCCCCGGATAGCGTCTCTCCAGTGAACCAAGTTTCCGTGAAGCAAAGAACGTTACAGTGTCTGATGTCCGTCTGGAATGCTACACTTGCTCGGATTTCATCAACCTTGTTGTCAAGAGACTGGACATTGGCAAGAAGAATGCTAGGGAGTGGTGCACGGTGTGCCCGTCTCCGGAGTCTGACCAGAAGACCGCCTCTTTTCCCTCTTTTTCGGAGTCGTTTTTTGGCGTCGCTGCATGGAATCAATTCCGTTGACCTGTTTGTAAGGCAGAACACAGGATCCGCGTCGCGGAAAACATATTCTTGGTCGTACTGATGGTGAGTTGACGCTGATCTTATATTCAGTAGTTCTTCTCGACTGTATGTAATGAAACCTAAGATGACCTGGGGTACTAATGTAAGAAATAACACGTAAAAAAACATAAAACTGCATAGTTTCCTAGGAACGCGAGGCGGCCATCTCTGTCGGCGCCGGTACCACTTGCCGTGTGGTAGCAGAGAGAACAGTCTATGACTAGGGTGGCTGGAGACTTTTGACAATTTTAAGGGCCTTCCTCTGACAGCGCCTGGTATAGAGGTCCTGGATGGCAGGAAGCTTGGCCCCAGTGATGTACTAGGCCGTTCGCACTACCCTCTGTAGTGCCTTGCGGTCGGAGGCAGAGCAGTTGCCATACCAGGCGGTGATGCAGCTGTAGAACTTTTTGAGGATCTGAGGACAGATGCCATATCTTTTCAGTCTCCTGAGGGGGAATAGGTTTTGTTTTGCCTGCTTCACGACTGTCATGATGTGCTTGGACCATGTTAGTTTGTTGGTGCTGTGGACACCAAGGAACTTGAAGCTCTCAACCTGCTCCACTACAGCCCCGTTGATGAGAATTGGGGTGTGCTCGGTCCTCCTTTTCCTATAGTCCACAATCATCTCCTTTGTCTTGATCACATTGAGGGAGAGGTTGTTGTCCACACTACCACGTCTATGACCCTCTCTCTATATGCTGTCTTGTTGTTGTCGGTGATCAGGCCTACAACTGTTGTGTCATCGGCAAATTTAATGATGGTGTTGGAGTCGTGTCTGGTCGTGCAGTCATGAGTGAACAGGGAGCACAGGAGGGGGCTGAGCACGCACCCTTGACAGGTCCCTGTGTTGAGGATCAGCGTGGCGGATGTGTTGTTACCTTCCCTTACCACCTGGGGGCGGGCCGTCAGGAAGTCCAGGATCCATTTGCAGAGGGAGGTGTTTAGTCCCAGGGTCCTTAGCTTATTGATGAGCTTTGAGGGGACTATGGTGTTGAACGCTGAACTGTAGTCAATGAATAACAATCTCATGTAGGTGTTCCTTTTGTCCAGGTAGGAAAGGGCAGTGTGGAGTGCAATAGAGACTGCATAATTTGTGGATCTGTTGGGGGGGTATGCAAATTAGAGTGAGTCTAGGGTTTCTGGGATGAGGATGTTGATATGAGCCATGACCAGCCTTTCAAAGCACTTCATGGCAACAGACGTGAGTGCTACAGGTCGGTAGTCATTTAGGCGGGTTACCTTAGTGTTGTTGGGCACAGGCACTATGGTGGTCTGCTTAAAAACATGTTGGTATTACAGACTCGGACAGGGAGAGGTTGAAAATGTCAGAGAAGACACTTGCCAGTTGGTCAGTGCACGGCCTGGTAACCCGTCTGTCCCTGCGGCCTTGTGAATGTTGACCTGTCTAAAGGTCTTACTCACATCTGCTGCGGAGAGTGTGATCACACAGTTTTTCGGTACAGCTGGTGCTCTCACGCATGTTTCAGTGTTATTTGCCTCGAAGCGAGCATAGATGTAGTTTAGCTCGTCCGGTAGGCTCGTGTCACTGGGCAGCCCTCGGCTGTGCTTCCCTTTCTAGTCTGTAATGGTTTGCAAGCCCTGCCACATCCGACGAGCGTCAGAGCCGGTGTAGTACGACTCGATCTTAGTCCTGTATTGACGCTTTGCCTGTTTGATGGTTTGTCGGAGGGCATAGCGGTTCTTGAAAGCGTTGCTTGAAAGCGGCAGCTCTAGCCTTTAGCTCAGTGTGGATGCTGCCTGTAATCCATGGCTTCTGGTTGGGGTATGTACGGTCACTGTGGGGACAGCGTCATCGATGCACTTATTAATGAAGTCAATGACTGATGTGGTGTACTCCTCAATGCCATTGGAAGAATCCCAGAACATATTCCAGTCTGTGCTAGCAAAACAGTCCTGTAGTTTAGCATCTGCTTCATCTGACCACTTTTTATTGATCTAGTCACTGGTGCTTCCTGCTTTAATTTTTGCTTGTATGCAGGAATCAGGAACATGGAATTATGGTCAGATTTGCCAAATGGAGGGTGAGGGAGAACTTTGTATGTGTCTCTGTGTGTGGATATAGGTGGTCCAGAGTGATTTTCCATCTGGTTGCAAATTTAACATGCTGATAGAAATTTGGTAAAACAGATTTAAGTTTCCCTGCATTTAAAGTCCCGGCCAGTAGGAGAGCCACCTGGATGAGCGTTTCCTGTTTGCTTATGGCGGTATACAGCTCATTGAGTGTGGTCTTAGTGCCAGCATTGGTCCGCGGTGGTATGTAGACAGCTACGTAAAATACAGATGAAAACTCTCTAGGTAAATAGTGTGGTTCACAACTTATCACGAGATACTTTACCTCAGGCAAGCAAAACCTCAAGACTTCCTTAGATATCATGCACCAGCTGTTGTTTACATATATTCATAGTCCGCCGCCCCTTGCCTTACCAGGCACCGCTGTTCAACCCTGCCGACACAGCGTTTAACCCAGCCAGCTGTATGTTGATAATGTCGCCGTTCAGCCACGACTCTGTGAAGCATAAGATATTACAGTTTTTAATGTCCCGTTGGTAGTTTAATCTTACTCGTAGGTTGTCGATTTTATTTTCCAATGATTGCACGTTAGCTAGAAGAACGGAAGGCGTCGATCGCCTACGAATTCTCAGAAAGCAGCCCGACCTTCGTCCTCTTTTCCTCCGTCGTCTCTTCACGCAAATGATGGGGATTTGGGCCTATTCCCTGGAAAGCAGTATGTCGTTCACGCCGGGCTCGTCGGACTCGTTAAAGGAAAGAAAAAGCTTCTGCCAGTTTGTGGTGAATAATCGCTGTTCTGATGTCCAGAAGTTATTTTCGGTCATAAGAGACGGTGGCAGCAACATTATGTCCAAAATATGTTTAAAAAAATAATTTTAAGTTACAAACAATGTGGCCTAATTCTCTCTCATTAGTTAATACCGTGTCATAACACATTGTTATGACATAGAACCATAATATACAGTATTTTCAGTGTTCGGTTACGGTAATAACACCTCCATAATAATTTCAGTAATCAAACATTTCCACCACAATCTCACAATCTTCATCACCCACTCAAACAATTCAACTAATGCAGGTTTACTCACAGCACACGCAATGATAGATATAGTTATCAGGGAAGCTCACCTTTACACCTCTATGGAGAGTCCACGTGTGAGTTGAAACTGAGCCCTCGTCTCTCTGGGGTTGGGTTGATTGGCCTTCAAGCCGACATCTTGGCTACGCTGCAGCTGGGAGTCTTGTCAGAGCGGAGCCAGAGTCAGGCCAGCCAGAGGAGCCCAGAGCTCGTTTTGGAAAGACTGACAAAGACTCCCTCTTCCTCCTCCCGCTCTCCCGGGCTCACATGTCAGTCTGAGCAAACCTAGGTTGTGTTCAGTAGAAGGAAAGGTTTGAAACACACTGCAATGGGGAGGTATTTGATGGTGTCCAGTAAGAAACGTGTGATTTTGTTCCACACCTTGAGTCAAAAAGAAAGCCAGGTAGGAGCCAAACTCCAGCATCGTATTGGTTCCGAAAATGAGTAGGATACAAATACTAACCCCAAACCTAGCCTTGGCATAACCCTAACCCTAGCCTTATGTTCAACCTTGGCTCAACCCTTACCCTAAACCCCTCCAAATAGGGCTCCCCCACCTTTCAATTCCCAGTTCAACCATGGGTGTGTCCTACTGAACATGGCTGTGTATAATTACAGAATCACAGACACTAAACACATTCCTGTTATCAACCTATCCATGGCACTATTCTTCTGTCTCCTCAACGCTACTCGGCTACATGAATCACAATTGGTCAAAAACACACTAGTGATATTACTGTAACATGTTCACTCTTTCAACATCCAACATTTCCCTCAGAGGAGAAAGATTCTCTGAATCACAGCAGTCTGTCTGTGAGCGTAATAATGGGATAATGTCTTTATGCTATGTATAGCCAGCCAGGGCTAAGACAGGGTAATTCTATGTTGCTGTGTGTGTGTGTGTGTGTGTGTGTGTGTGTGTGTGTGTGTGTGTGTGTGTGTGTGTGTGTTGGTCGTCTGGGCACAATGCTCGTTCCAGTATAATTGACTGCTCTCACTGCCAGTGTTGGTTAGTCTGCTTACACCCACACACCGTGATTCACTCTATTCTGTGACTGGCTGGAGTTCCCTAGGGAGAGATCGGCTGCTCACTGACTACAAGGGGTCATGCACCCTGCATGTCATACCCGTGTGTGTGCGCGCTCGTGCGTCCAAGCCCACATTATTAGTTGCAGTATTACAGTATTTATGAGAAATATATCTCACTGCTCATCCTGCTTCTGCAAACAAATCCACTATCATACTTGCCCATGTGACTTGGGGAATAATGGCGACCCGTTTGAGCTGATAGCTCCCCTTGGATAAATGAAAGGGAATGGATTAATAAACTCCTCAAAAAAAAATAGCAACTGTTTAAAAGTTCTGTTGGGGAACGGCTAAACATCCTTTTTAAAATCCATCGTCTCTGCAATCTTCAAGGTTGGGACTATTTCTGACCCGTTATTACGTCCGCCACTGGGCCTTTAGATACATGTCCTGCCTTCTTTAGCCCTTGTCACGTCATCTACTCACTTCAAAGCCTATACCAGTCTACCACGGTCTCTGGAACATTATAGGGGTTGTCAAAACACTTGACAGTCCCACAGGCACATCACTTGCGATCCACAGTACATGAAATGTTGACACCTATGTCAATGATGTGAATTTTCTGTCATGATATCTTTCAGGCCAGCAGTCAAGAGTTGTCACGTTCTGATCTTAGTTCCTTTGTTTAGTCTTTTGTTTTAGTATGGTCAGGGCGTGAGTTGAGTGGGTTGTCTATGTTCGTTTGTCTATGATTTGCTATTTCCGTGTTTGGCCTGGTATGGTTCTCAATCAGAGGCAGCTGTCAATCGTTGTCCCTGATTGAGAACCATATTTAGGTAGCCTGTTTTCCATTGTGTTTTGGGGGTGGTTGTTTTCAGTCTTTGTGTGTCTGCACCAGACAGAACTGTTCCGGTTGTTTCTTTGTTGTTTAGTTATTCAGTGTTCAGTTTTCACTAAATAAGATGAACTCTTACAGCGCTGAACTTTGGTCCTCACCTTCTTCCACCGACAACACCCGTTACAAGAGTGCAAAGGACACGAACAAAGTAAGCCACTTTACCGTAAGCCATCGGCAGATAGAGATTGAGCACACGAGACAGAGAGAGATATGGAGAGTAACGGAAAGAGAGGAAGAGTAGGTGAGCTGCTGCTAGACTATACTACCTCTGGCTCCCCAACCCGTTTCTCACAAAGAGGGCATTATTCTCACTCTGGGCCCAGTCAATCTGTTCCGTGTTTCCTTAGGAAATGTCCACTTAGTCCTGGGAAGTCAGAGGCTTCCCACTGCACCTTTGATTCAGGCCTTGTCCAAATAGTTGCCGGGGTGATTACACGGGTCAGGGCGACCCGGAGGACGCTGGTAAATAAACGCACGGGGCGAAGACAAATTCTAATGAGGAAGCCCCTTCAGACACCTCCAAAAATAACCTGTTTTCATGTCCAAATGTTAGCCTTGTAACCGCTCACTTTCACCACTTTGCATATTTCACGTTTGGTTAAGAGAGGTAAAAGAGGTTAAAAAAAACTATATTTCTATAGGGTTGTATGAGGGCGTTAGCCAGTAGCCACCTACCTGGTGAATATTGATTGGCCATTGGGAGGTTCCATAATCTTATCATATAATGACAACAGAGCTTGTGACATAACATGAGACATGCGTATCGTCAGATGGTCCGGCGGAGTGTGTGTGTGTTTGTCCTTTAACCTCGCAGTGCAGCAAAAGGCATCAACTCACTCTGCATCAAGTGCTGTTTTGTGCACAAAATGCAGATGCATTACGTAGGTCGACGTAGCTGTAGAATAAAGATAATAAATAATTTTTTCAAGGAGTTACACTCTTACAATACATCTCTACTTCAATCCCAGCTACAGAGCTAAGGAGACGTAGAGACACTCCTAAACAGATCTGTCATTCCATTGCTAGCATTTAACGCAGAACACACAGCACAGAAGACACCCATTTCTTTCCCCGTCAATATTTTGCCAAGACGAATCTAAGGCTGCAGGCGAGCATGCGCCTGACTACTTTTGTTTTCTCCTTGATGACTTGAAGCTCTTCAGTGACAATCGTTAACGGACTGTAACCGTGTGCTATCGCCAGGGAAGAGGAGGAGAGCTGAATCTGCTGTATGAACAGTAAGTAGGGTGTTGTCCAAATGCCAATAGGTGTTGAAAAGACGGATGTTGATACATGACCACAGGATCTATTATTTATTTATTTAGGAGAGGAGAGGGGAGTCCCATTGAGACCAAGGTCTCTTTTACAAGGGAGCCCTGCATGACAACACCAAACACAATCGAGGCAGGAGCATAAGAAACCAAACAAAAAACTTTTATTTTTATTTTTTAAGTACAATCATACAAACACACACAGACATTTCAGACCCTAAAGCGCTGTGTGTGTCAGGTTCTACAGTGCCGACCCACCGGGTTTGACCTGGAGCCTGTGCTGTGGCAGGAAATGTATCAAGGGGGATTGAAGTGTATCCTACTGTGAGACCACTCCGTGACGCCATATGTGCCTGAGCTAAAGCAAAGATTAGCGCTTCCTTTTCTGGGAGCCCTCAGCAGATTCACGCTTTATATCTTGCTCCATGTCCACTTTACACCTAATATAGGATCAATTGATGCTTAGTGCCCGATAAATACTTCACCTAATTGTTCCCTTGTAACTTCCTTCTTGGGAGTCAGCAACTCTGTACAATTCATTTTCTGTGATGTAGGCCCCTTGGTGTGGCTATAAAAGTTATGATACAAGCTGCAACAAGGGCTTGTTGTTTCTTGTTCACATGCATTCAATTGCACTTCCACTGTGTCCTCCAGCGAGGTCTCAGAAGATACCCTCTCAGTATTTGTTTCGCATTAACATCCTCTATGTCCCAAATGTCACCCTATTCCCCATATAGTCCAACCACTTGTGACCAGAGACCTCAAAAGTAGTGCAGTATAAAGGGAATAGGGTGCCATTTGGGATGCAAGCCCTGTCTACCAGTCCAGCTTTGGAAACACTAAACAGGGGGGGGGGTCTCGGCAAGCTATGAGGCTGTTTGACCCGCTTGACCTTCAGAGGGAGCTTCAGACCTGGTAGTCACCACCATTACTGCCCAGACGACCAACACACACACACACACACACACACACACACACACACACACACACACACACACACACACACACACACACACACAGCAACATAGAATTACCCTGTCCCCACTTAGCCCTGGCTGGCTATACATAGTATAAAGACATTATCCCATTATTACGCTCACAGACAGACTGCTGTGATTCAGAGAATCTTTCTCCTCTGAGGGAAATGTTGGATGTTGAAAGAGTGAAAATGTTACAGTAATATCACTAGTGTGTTTTTGACTCATTTTGATTCATGTAGCAGTGTTGTGAATGAAGGTTCAAGGAGGTTGTCTCTCCCAGTCACAGGTCTGCCACATACACAGATCTGCAGTTCCCATACAGTAGGATAGAAAGTGTTTCCAGAGCAGCCCCATCCATCAGACACACATGCCCACACACTCGCTCGCTCATATGCACGCTCACACACACAATATACACAATTTCAAAATCTCTGGGATAAAATAATAAAACCATCAAAAACTGATGTAGTTCATATGAGAGGCTTTCAGAAATAATGACAAACATTTTTAAAAAGACAGCTTTAAATCATGTTAGATTATCTCCCTAATATTTGGGAGTGGTTTGCAAATTAAAGCCATTCTGGAGAAGCCATTTCCTTCATTTGAGAGAGTTCAGGTAAAGGGTACAACAATAGATATCTAGCATTGGGGTGAGTTTCCATTTGAAGGAATCTGGAACCATACAGCACCAATACAGTCCGTCTTGGCTGGAAGCTTAACATTGAAAATGTGGTCAACAGTACCACCTAGTGTTGGTCCCATGTAACGTCAAGTGGAGCCAGACGTTCCGGTCACGTGTGTGATCTTGAACAAACAGGTCGCAAGGTGGCACGATTCCCATTTTCCAAACAGCTGCATATGTTCACTTAGTCATCCTATTTCAATGGGAGCTTCAGGCACAAACAACAAACAAACGTGTCGTTAGGCTTGAATTCAATGGAAAATGATGTTCCCACAGCAATGAGCGCTGTTGAATTTGTACATTTACATTTTGGTCACTTAGAAGATACTCTTATCCACAGTGGCTTACAGTCAGCGCATGTAACCAAGGTAGGTATAAAACAACTACATACCATGGTTAATATTCAAATGAAGACAGGGACAAAGGGATGATTCAACACGCTTTTTCTCAAGAACGTTTGCATGTGGGAAGGGTAGTACAGTATTTCCTGTGAGAGTGAGGGGGAGGGGGTTGATCCTGTCCATGATTAGATTAGGGGCTGATTGGGTATCAAGGAATGTATTAATCAGATTAAGTGGTTCAGTACGACCAGCAGAGCAGATGCCGACTAGTCTCTCAATATCAATGTGCAACACTCTCGTTAAGTCCCGGAGACGATGTTTAAAGATATGTTTGGGCAAGAAAGCATGATAGAAAGGGAGCGCGAGAGAGACACACCCATACAAAACCATGTGCCCACGCACACACGCACACGCACACGCACACACGCACACACACACACACGCACACACACACGCACACGCACACCAACACACGCACACACACACACATGCACACAACACACACCCACTACTGACCTGCCCGCATGGCTACATTCCATAGCGTATCTCGTTGTGTCTATGCAATGCGGTTCCATGTACACTGCATGATCTCCTTGTGTCTATAGACACTGAGTATACAGATATTGAGAACACCTGCTCTTTCCATGACATAGACCGACCAGACGAATACAGGTCAAAGCTATGATCCCTTATTGATGTCACTTGTTAAATCCACTTCAATCAGTGTAGACGAAGGGGAGGAGACAGGAAGGATTTTTAAGCCTCGAGACAATTGAGACATGGATTGTGTACGTGTGCTATTCATCGACTGAATGGGCAAGACAAAATATTTAAGTACCTTTGAATGGGGTATGGTAGTAGGTACCAGGCACACCACTTTGTGTCAAGATCTGGAACACTGCTGTTTTTTTTTGCGTTCAACAGTTTCCTGTGTGTATCAAGAACGGTCCACCTCCCAAAGGACATCCAGCCAACTTGCCACAACAGTGGGACACATTGGAGTCAACATGGGCCAGGATCCCTGTGGAACGCTTTCGACACCTTGTAAAGTCCATGCCCTGACGAATTGACGTTGTTCAGAGGGGAAAATGGGGGTGCAACTCAATATTAGGAAGGTGTTCTTAATGTTTGATGCACCTTCAGGAAGTATTCACACCCCTTGACTTTTTCCACATTTTGTTGTGTTACAGCCTGAATATAAAATGGATTAAATTGAGATTTTTCATCGCTGGCCTACACACAATACCCTATAATGTCAACATGGAATTCTGTTTTTTCAAAAATTTTACAAATTCACTGAAAAGCTGAAATGTCTTGAGTCAATAAGCATTCAACCAGTGGAACCTCCTCACAGGAGGAAGGGGAGGACCATCCTCCCCAGTGAAATTTCATAAAAATAGTGAAACATTAAAAATGTTTTCCTTTTTAGATAAAACTATACTAAATATATTCATATGTCACCAAATAATTTGTCAAAATACAGTGTTTGCAATGAAGGTCTACAGCAGGGGTCCCCAAACTTTTTCCTGTGAGGGCCACATAATTTTTCCCTTCTCTGATGGGGGGCCGGTGTCAGTTTGTAACAGAAAAAGTGTGACGATCGTAGGGGAGCTTAAAAAATGTATTGTTTTCCAGAAAGCCACACATAACCAAATAACCCTTTCCAGGTTCTTTACAGAAAAAAAGTCAGGAAACAAATAATAACACTATTAATGAAATAAATAATAACTAAATAACCCTCTCTGAGTTCTTCACAGAAAAAACAGGAAATAAATAATAACTAAATAACTCTCTCTGGGTTCTTCATAGAAAAAAAAGCCATGGAACATTAACTTTCTGTCGTGCCATGCACAATCTTAACAGATAAAAGTTCAGCTCAGTTGTCAGAGCAGAATCTCTCTGACACATATGAGCAGTCTCTTAAAGTTCTTGTGTTCCTTCCTTATAATCCTTTTGTAGGTTCCAGTAGGCTTGTAGACACCGCTGTTTGCAGCTCTCTCTCATCAACTTCCCTGTGAAAACCACAAAAGAAGCAGGTTGAGAAACTGAACTAAGTGATACAGCACCTACACAGCACAATACATTTCACTACCAGTATGGTTGTAAAGATGGATTTTATCCCAGTAGATTTTATTATGATTATATTTGTTTATGACTCATTCAAGTCAGAAAAGTGAGCTTACCTATGTATGTTCATCAGTGTGAACTGTGGGCCTGCATCTGGCTGGTGAGAAGTTGAATATCAGGTTCCATTCTAGTTACAGCCAGTCTCAAGCACTGATGCAAATGTTCATCTGTCAATCTTGATCTCATCGGGGTTTTCAGCAGTTTCATGCGAGAAAAGGTTTTCTCGCAGATATACGTGCTGCCAAAAACTGTGGACATTTTCATTGCGTGTTTTTTGATGTTTGGATATGTGTCGTTTGGGAGGGCGGCATAGAAGTCAATGAGACTGTTGGGCTTGAATGCGTCTTTCAGAACATCACAGTTCTGTAACTCAGCCAACTCAAACTGATATGAAGGCTGGGAATAAAAATGAGCAGTTGCGCTGTGTCTTGCACGTCCCACGTCCGTGCTCTCATCCAGTGCTAATGAAAAAAAGTCAAATTCTTTCGTCTTCTGCTGCAGCTGGGCATATACATTACTCCCGATTTCTTCAACGCGTCTGGTGATTGTACTCGCCGACAGACTTACGGGATTAAATGCATCTTTCTTCTCGGGACACACCTCCTCCGCGACAGCATCCATACATTTCTTAACAAACTCTTCGTCAGTGAAAGGCTTACCGCTTCTTGCTATCAGTTTAGCAACCCGAAAGCTGGCCCGAACGGATGCCTGGTTCAGCTGAGCTTGGCGTACAAATGTATTCTGCTGAGATAGTAGTCCACTTTTTAGCTTTGAGAGTTTGTCTGCTCGTATTTGGCCTTGCAAGCTATCGTACTTGTCTTTGTGACGGGATTCATAGTGTCGGCGAAGATTGTATTCTTTGAATACCGCCACCGTCTCTTGACAGATGAGACAAACAGCCTTTTCTTTGCATTGAACAAAAAAAAAATCGTTTGTCCACTGCAGGTTAAATACCCTGCATTCTGAATCAATTGTTCTCTTACCTAACCTTTTCGCCATTATTCCGTTCTCTCTTTGACAGGGCCGGGCCTAGGATTTTTTTTCTGGAGGCCAAATAGGAAAAAAATTCGATAGCGTCTCTGGTATTGTTCAGAGGGCCGGGCCAAATGTGCTGACGGGCCGTATCCGGCCCGCGGGCCGTAGTTTGGTGACCACTGGTCTACAGTAACTTCAACAGCACTGTCTGGGCTAGCGCCATGGTGTAGTTGGAGGACAGCTAGCTTCCGTCCTCTTCTGGCTACATTGACTTCATTACAAAACCTAGGAGGCTTGTAGCCCCCCTCCCATTACCATAAACTTACATGGTAATTATGACCACTTCCGGAGGACGTCCTCCAACCAATCAAAGCTTTTGCTGTATGACCTGACATGTCCATCCAATCATAGATGTAGGATCAGAGATTGAACCTAGTGTGTTGTATTGAGATTGTGCCACAGAGCATTATGGGGGTTCTATGTTTTGAGGAACCCCTTTCATTCTCTGGGATACACGGAAAAGGTGCAAATTAAAGGCGAAGGTCGACCTCTGCCTGAGATCAGTTTCATGAAGAAGGATGAAAAGGGGCAAATTAAAGGCGAGGGTCGACGTCTACCTGAGATCAGTTTCATGAAGAAGGATGAAAAGGTGCAAATTAAAGGCGAGGGTCGACCTCTGCCTGAGATCAGTTTCATGAAGAAGGATGAAAAGGGGCAAATTAAAGGCGAGGGTCGACCTCTGCCTGAGATCAGTTTCATGAAGAAGGATGAAAAGGTGCAAATTAAAGGCGAGGGTCGACCTCTGCCTGAGATCAGTTTCATGAAGAAGGATGAAAAGGTGCAAATTAAAGGCGAGGGCCGACCTCTGCCTGAGATCAGTTTCATGAAGAAGGATGAAAAGGTGCAAATTAAAGTCGAGGGTCGACCTCTGCCTGAGATCAGTTTCATGAAGAAGGATGAAAAGGTGCAAATTAAAGGCGAGGGTCGACCTCTGCCTGAGATCAGTTTCATGAAGAAGGATGAAAAGGTGCAAATTAAAGGCGAGGGTCGACCTCTGCCTGAGATCAGTTTCATGAAGAAGGATGAAAAGGTGCGAGCGCGTTCAATACCAACTGGTATCAAATGTATAGCTGGTTAACAGGGAGCCTATCATCAAGCCGCCTGTAATTGCACGTTACGATGCTTTACATGCTGAACATCTTTTCTGGGATGTCGAAAACAATTCCGAATGATTCGATAGCTTCCATCGCATCATCCATTCAAAGTTGGATTAGAGAGGTTGACGCGGCACACAAAGTAGGCTGTGCACTTTCCTTCAGTATTTATTTAGCAACGATGGTAACACGTAATCACTCCAGACAGACACGAGCAAAAACTCATGACATAAATGTTGCAGCAGCCTAGGCTACCCATAAACATTGGAGATCTGACATGTAGTATGGGATGAAAACGAGACAATCTTTCCATCTGATCAACTGTATGCTACTAATAAGAGCAGGTGCATACAGCCTGTATGTGCCCGGTCCATCTGGTCAGGA
This sequence comes from Oncorhynchus nerka, assembly GCF_034236695.1. Classification (NCBI taxonomy): domain Eukaryota; kingdom Metazoa; phylum Chordata; class Actinopteri; order Salmoniformes; family Salmonidae; genus Oncorhynchus; species Oncorhynchus nerka. The sequence continues at coordinate 20,447,779 of NC_088416.1, forward strand.
TAAACTAAATGGTAACGTTATGTATTTATAGTTTGTTTGTGTGCCAGGAGAAAATGTGAATGTGATCAAATTTAGAATATATTCCAAATTTGGCTGGCTAGGCTGCCTATACGTTTTTAAACACAAATTATTACCTGGAATGAATCAATCAAAATAGTGATGGCAGATGTGAGTCCTACAGTTGCATAGGGGCCCGCAAGTAGCCTAGTGGTTAGAGCGTCGGATTAGTAACCGAAAGGTTGCAAGATTGAATCCCCGAGCTGACAAGGTACAAATCTGTCGTTCTGCCCCTGAACAAGGCAGATAACCCACTGTTCCTAGGCCGTCATTGAAAATAAGAATTTGTTCTTAATCACTGACTTGCCTAGTTAAATAAGGGTTTAATAACAAAATAGGCCTGCATGATGCAAAGATGCATAAAGCAAACTCAGCCCTTGTGAGTTCTGGTTCATCAGTTGTAGTCTACTGTACCTGCTATTTGTATTTACAGCTAAGTCCCCTCCTGTTCCCTGATTAAGAGGTGATGACTAGTCAACTTTCTCCTGACATGAACTGAAGCCACGACGTCTCATGTGCCCGCTCATCCACTGGCACATAGAATGTTTCCCTTCCAAGCACTGTGAGAAACCCTATTGATTTTCTCTCGTTACTGTATGTAGAGTCAATCACAATCACCTTTTTACACGGCAACGATTTTACTCCTTGCTTGGACTAACTCATTCTTAGCTATTTGTGACAACTGTGTCTTGTTTTACTGTTTTTTTTGTCTTCCCAGTCAAATCCTGTCCTGCACTGGTCAAGCATTTACATTTACATTTAAGTCATTTAGCTGACGCTCTTATCCAGAGCGGCTTACAAATTGGTGCGTTCACCTTATGACATCCAGTGGAACAGCCACTTTACAATAGTGCATCTAAATCTTTTAGGGGGGGGGGGGTGAGAAGGATTACTTTATCCTATCCTAGGTATTCCTTAAAGAGGTGGGGTTTCAGGTGTCTCCGGAAGGTGGTGATTGACTCCGCTGTCCTGGCGTCGTGAGGGAGTTTGTTCCACCATTGGGGGCCAGAGCAGCGAACAGTTTTGACTGGGCTGAGCGGGAACTGTACTTCCTCAGTGGTAGGGAGGCGAGCAGGCCAGAGGTGGATGAACGCAGTGCCCTCAAGCCTCTGAACACCTCAACTCATGTCTCATACCCTCATTCGATCCCTGCTGTGATCCCTTTCCCACATGGTGTAAGTAGCCCTCTCCTTCCCCTTCCCCATGATATTGTACTATACATGTCTTTGAGCACGTTGAAGTTATTAATGACACTTTCAACAAACATTGTCATTACTCCAAAATACTAACCTAATTGACAGAGTGAAAAGAAGGAAGCCTGTACAGAATACAAATATACCAAAACAGGCATCCTGTTTGCAACAAGGCACTAAAGTAATACTGCAAAAAATGTGGCAAAGCAATTCACTTTTTGTCCCGAATACAACATGTTATGTTTGGGGCAAATCCTATGCAACACATTACTAAGTACCACTCTCCCTATTTTCAAACATAGTGGTGGCTGCATCATGTTCTGGGTATGCTTGTAATTGTTAAGGGCTGGGGAGTTTTTCATGATAAAAAATTAACGGAATGGAGCTAAGCACAGGCAAAATCCTAGAAGAAAACCTGGTTCTCTCTGCTTTCCACCAGACACTGGGAGATTAATTTACCTTTCAGCAGGACAATAACATAAAACGCAATGCCAAATCCACACTGGAGTTGCTTACCAAGAAGACAGTGAATGCTGAGTTACAGTTTTGACATAAATCTGTTTAGAATCTATGGCAAGACTTGAAAATGGTTGTCTAGCAATGATCAACCATCAACTTGACAGAGCTTTAAGAATTTCAGAAAGAATAATGGGCAAATATTGTACAACCCAGGTGTGCAAAGCTCTTAGAGACACACCCAGAAAGATTCACATCTGTAATTTATGTCAAAGGGGATTCTAAAATGTGTTGACTCAGGGTTGTTAATACTTAACCAAATTAGATATGCATTTACTATATTTTTTATACATTTGCAAAAATTTCTAAAAACTTGTTCACTTTGTCATTATGGGGTATTGTGTTTAGATGGCTGAGAAAAAAAATATTTAATCAATTTTGAAATTTGGCTGTAGCACAACAAAATGTAGAGGGGTAGGAATACTTTCTGAAGGCACTGTATGAAGTTCCTCTCCAAAACGTGTATCCATTTTTTTTTAAATGTTGCTAAATTAGCTTTTTATTGTTGAAAGAAACTAGGAAAGAGATGAGTGTGTTTTTCTCACTACCTAATAATGGCATGGGGTTGTTCAATGACAGCCATGTGTTTGTTTAAAATCTATCACTTGATGGTTTCATTTCAGAGAGACAAATAATCACGTTTTTTTCCCCATTCAGCAGATGCGCTTATCCAGAGTGACTTACAGCAAGTTCATTCAGCTAGGTGAGACAATCACATATCATAGTCAAATATACAGGGATGAACATTCCATTCCAGCTAAACAATGGATATGTAGCATTTTGCACAAAAAAAAAGTTTTCATACACAAAAAAATTATCTGAGAACAGTAATATTTTACACACATATGAAGGTACCCAAAAGCAATAATAACTGATGAAAAAACACAAATGTGAAAAATTGGTGTATACTGTATATCGTTTTGGAAATAAACCTTTCATATCTTCCTCTTTTTTGTTTACTTATCAAAGCAAAATGCTTTTTATATTATTACATTATTATAATAATTTTTTTACATTTCAATTTGTATTCATATAAAAATATTTTCCTGGTATGGTTTAGAGGGCAAGTTAAACATCAATTAACACCATTCTGTGTGATCACCTTCAACCTATGGTGAAGCACTTCTATCCTGATGGGAGTGGCCTCTTCCAGGATGACAATGCCCCCATCCACAGGGCACGAGAGGTCACTGAATGGTTTGATGAGCATGAAAACGATGTAAACCATATGCCATGGCCGTCTCAGTCACCAGATCTCAACCCAATTGAACACTTATGGGAGATTCTGGAGTGGCACCTGAGACAGTGTTTTCCACCACCATCAACAAAACACCAAATTATGGAATTTATTGTGGAAGAGTGATGTTGCATCCCTCTGATAGAGGGAGGGTGACCCAACACCCTATTAATTAAGACACTTTATGTTGGTGTTCATTTTATTTTTACCTGTATATATTTCCTTTCTCTAATCACCTTTCTCTATTATTCATTTTTTTACTGTTATTGTTGTCATTATCTCACTTTGATTTAGCAACAGTAGTTTTGCCATTCATGCAGAGAGAGAGAGAGCAAGCGAACGAGAGAGAGAGAGAGAGAGAGAGAACGAGAGAGAGAGAGAACGAGAGAGAGAGACCACTTATTTGGATAGTCCCAAGTAGATGGTTTGTAGTTAAACTTTCAACAACAATAACTTTCAACATCATTTCAACTAACTATCTACTAACCTTAACACTTACCTTAACCCGAAAGGTAACTGTTACCCTAACCTCAACCCTTACCCTTATTCTAACTCAGCAAGCTGTTGGATATCAAGAGACAGTTTGTCGATAGTTTGCCCATCTGTATGGGGCTATCCGAATAAAGTCTGACTGAAAGCAAAAGGTGAGTTTGAATTCTTACAATTCAACGTTCTAGTTCAATGGGACTGTATCCGTTCACAGTGACATATATCATACATCAACCCAACTTCTGATCAAAATGTTGATTTCTAAAACATACATTACAACTTGATCAAGGGATACGTGCAGCATGAGACGATCCATGTTCATATGAGGTGCAAAACAAGGGAGAAGTCACAGAGAGAAGTCACAGAGAGAACCAAGAGACGTCGAAGAAACTGCTGTAGTGGATACACTTTATTTACAAGCCAAACAAAACCAGGTCAGTGGGTGCACTTGGAACATTCCGGAGCCTGTTTGGAAGCTCTCGAACCGCCAGAGATAACTGACAGGTGAGGAGGTTAGGGTCATAGATCGTCAAAGAGAACGGAAGGACACCATCGTAACCAAATGATCCCTCCTATCCCCTGAACTGTCCCCGGATAAATCTCCTCCTGAGGTGACCTTTGCGTATCCCAGTCAGTGTGCAATGTTGTGTTGTCCAAAACTGGCTAACCTAGTGGAAGTCTCTCGTGTGGGTAGTCACGTGGGAACACATGGCTAACTTACTGCAGCTATGTACCACTCTTTACAGTGCTGAAAAGGCTGAAACTGACAAATACATCTGATGTTTTTCCCTGTGTCCCTGTGTGCTAGGTGATTATGCAGCCTCCCTTCTCAGGCTTGTAGGGGTTCTTATCATCTGGTACTCCTGTTATCAGGAGGTCGGTACCAGACGCAGCCTCACACCAGTCCATGATGTCCTTGGATGTCTTGGACACCTAAGAGAAACGGAGAGGGGTCAATAGAAGTTAGGATTCTTTCAATGCAGCATTCTAATTCAGTTCAATGGGACTGTGTCAGTTTGCAGGGATGCCTTTGTTATACTACAGAGCTTCTCTACATGGACCCTTTGATGGTACTTACAGGCTCCCTGGGCGTTGAGACCTCTTTCTTCAGCTGTTCCAGCTCCATCTTAAGGATGTCAATGTCTGACATATCCCGAGCCATCTTTCCCTGAGAAGGAAGGAGGGGAGTGGACCCATGAGAGAGGGCACACAGAATAAACAACAAATATTCACCATGCTATAACAAGTATAATTCATCCAAATCCACGTGAGGGTCTTTGGGATTTGTGAATGACTTCACTAATTGAACAGGTTGGCATACTTGTTTGAAATTCTTATATCTGTCTTCAACAAAGCGCTTCAATGGGTAAGCCCATGAACCCAGGTCTTAATCTTCACCTTTCAAATCCATGTAATTCCTCTTTCTTAGGAATCTCATGCTGGGATGACCGGTCCAAGGCACCCTGGACTGTTTTCTATTGCATGTGTGGTAAAATAAAGCTATGATGTCACAACAAGCTAAAGAAGGTTGCAGAACAGGATTATCCAATAAGAACGCACCCTATACATTGTCTAACTTTGTATGGCTAGTTGCCAGGAATTCTACTCTAATAATATCTTGCTTTTTAAGTAGAGTTGATCGCTATGGGCGTGCACTGACACAGTAAAATATGTCTTAGGTCAGGGATGGGCAATTTTGATGGGGTAGGGGCCACAACAAATGTGAACTGATCATGAGGGGCCGCAGTGGTCCACTGGTCCCTTTACAGTGGGTCTCTTGACAGCAGAGAGACATTTTCTAAGTTGTAGAGTTTCCAGCAATTCTAAACATTTTGCCGTGGGGGGGGGGGGGTGAGAATACACCGACTGAGTTCCAAAATATATACAGTTTATATTATATTTTTGGGGGAGGGAAATTCATCCGCTGGCCTACAAAAGGGGAACCTTAGATATCTGACTGTATGAACAAACCAACGAACTTTTGACATATCTGTAGTCCTTGTTGACTCTTCCCTATCCTGAAAGAATCTATCATACAACTGAACTTTTGAAATACCTGAAGGCTATGTGGTTGGTGTTCTTTGTTGGGTCCTACTTCAATCCTAGCCTCTACCAACACACTCTGCCAACATAATCAGGCAACCAACCAAACCCAAAACGAGCAATTACATGTCACATGAACAATCACAGCAGGTAAGGGAGCCACTGTGACAGTGGGTGGTGCAGACAACAGCTTTATTACATTGTGACTTCTAGCCACGCTGAGCAAACACACACTGCATTCATCCATTCATTTCTGTCCCAAACAAGGCCATTGTTTGGGACAGAAATAGAAGAGTACAGACAGAAATTCAGTCCCCCCCAAAAAAAGACCTCAGACATCATTCAATCTAAAAAAAGAGACCGAGTTATGTCTAACAACAGTGAAAACAACTCAAAGGGGGTCGTTTATACAAATAATTGATTGTATTAGAAATGTGATACTACATCAAATGTAGTAGTGTGGCTTGTTGAATCCATCCCACAATAAAAAATCTAAAAGTTGTTCGAAATGCATACTATTTCATTCAATTAATTGCTCAGATGAGCTAGAATCTCCCTGAACACTGGTCCAGGCTAATGGCCAAGACTGTAGTTAGTCGCTACATCCTCTCTTCAGGCCGACACTCACCTATTGGTTGTGGGGACAGTCGATGCAGGGAAATTGTAGTCTCTCGCCCTCTATGGAACCGCTGCGATTGGGTTGTCTCCCTCCTGAGTTCAACTGGCTTACCCTGTCCCTCACCTCTCCTCTTCAGGGCGTTCTCCAGATGGCACAATGGCAGATTGGGAGGAGACTATTGCACAACCCCCCCGTTCCTAATCAGATTAGTCTATAATAATTAGCTGTGCCAAATGTCAACCTCAAATCACATATGACCTTTGAGTGTCACAGGAGGACAGAGAGAGAGTATCAGCTTCAGACAAATGCTCACAATGCCAATCCTGACCTTTATCATGGGGTTTCAAAGTTTAAATTGGCCCCAGATCTGTGCTTATTATAAGAAACTTCCAACTTCCAAATATGAGCATTCTGAATGACCAGGAAATCATTTTAAAACAGCCAGGCCCTCCGACAGATTCACATACGCCCCAAACTCAGGCCCCCAATTCAGTCAATTGATTTGGAAAGGTAAACTGCACTGGGTTCACTCAGAATGTTAACTCTGTATTGTAAGGACAGGTGAGGATTGTGATGGATTTAATTGGGGGGGAGGGGTTAGCGTTAAGATAAAATTAGAGAAGAGATGATAATAAGAACATGCACAGTATAAGACCTATACACTATGTCATAGGCATACTGTTTAATAAATATTCTTCGGGATCTGTGTCCCTTCCACGGGACGGTTGAGCTAACATAGGCTAATGCGATTAGCATGAGGTTCTAAGTAACAAGAACATTTCCCAAGACATAGACATATCTGATATTGGCAGAAAGCTTAAATTCTTGTTAATCTAACTGCACTGTCCAATTTACAGTAGCTACTACAGTGAAGGAATACCATGCTATTGTTTGAGGAGAGTGTACAATTTTGACCATGAAAAGTTATTAATAAACAAATTAGGCACATATGGGCAGTCTTGATGCAGAATTTTGAACGGAAATGCAATGGTTAATTGGATCAGTCTAAAACTGTGCGCATACACTGCTGCCATCTAGTGGCCAAAATCTCAATTTCACCTGGGCAAGAATAATACATTATGCCGGCAGATAGTCTAGTTGTTAGAGTGTTGGACTAGTAACCGAAAGGTTGCAAGATCGAATCCCCGAGCTGACAAGATAAAACAATTTGTTGTTCTGCCCCTGAACAAGGGAGTTAAACTACTCTTCCTAGGCCGTCATTGAAAATAAGAATTAGTTCTTAACTGACTTGCCTAGTTAAATAAAGGTCAAATCCTTTGTTTTACAAATAATACATTATGGCCTTTCTCTTGCATTTCAAAGATGACAGGTACAAAAAAATACAAAATAACGTTTTTTTTTGTTTGTATTATCTTTGACCAGATCTATTGTGTTATATTCTCCAGAGGGTGGTGCGGTTTGCACAATACGGTCTGCACAACACATCACCGGGGGCAAACTACCTGCCCTCCATGACACCTACAGAACCCAATGTCACAGGAAGACCAAAAAAATCATCAAGGACAACAACCACCCGAGCCACTGCCTGTTCACATCGCTATCATCCAGAAGGCGAGGTCAGTACAGGTGCATCAAAGCTGGGACCGAGAGACTGAGAAACAGCTTCTATCCCAAGGCCATCAGACTGCTAAACAGCCATCACTAACTCAGAGAAGCTGCTGCCCACATTGGGACCCAATCACTGGACATTTTAATGAATGGATCACTAGTTACTTTTAACAATGTCACTCTAAATAATGCCACTTTAATAATGTCTACATATCTTACATTACTCATATCACTTGTATATATTGTATTGAAACCCAATCACTGGACACTTTAATAAATAGATCACTAGTCACTTTAAACAATGCCACTTGTTGGAACTTGAAGCACAAGCATTTTGCCACACTCGCATTAACATCTGCTAACCATGTGTATGTGACCAATAAAATTTGATTTGATTCCTTTCACATCTCCACAAACGTCAAAGTGTTTCATTTCAAATGGTACCAAGAATATGCATATCCTTGCTTCAGGACCTGAGCTACAGGCAGTTAGATTTGGGTATGTCATTTTAGATGAAAATTTAAAAAAATTAAAAAGGGGTGGATCCTTAAGAGGATTGTCAGGCATGTTATGAGTATGGATGCAAGAACTGACATTTTAATGTGAAAATTACAAACATTAGAATCCTTTTTAAACATTGAATACACTATAGATCCTTCTGGACTTCACTTGCACGAACAATTCCAATCCCTCATCCCTGTTTTGCCTCTTAAGAGTGACCTTCCTGGTTGTCTGCTTCTGTCCCATCTGAACCTGAGGCCTGGCACATTTGGTATCTGGCCCCATGTCACCTCTTATTAAAGGAGCAATCTCGGACAGATACAGGTGTAGAGTCTTAATTTGATCAGTCTTTTAATGTTGAGAATTTTCCTGCACAGCCAGGAAATGCAAACTTATAGTGTATTCAATGTTTAAAAAGGCTTCTAATGTTTGTAATTTTCACATTAAAATGTCAGACTTGATTTGCCCTAATGAAAAGTGTATCAACCCCTCTTATGTTCCTGCTGTAGTAAACTGGCTCAAATTAAGATCCTCCATCTGTAGGGCTGGAGAAATGAAACACTGTCATATGTATGGACGGTCAGTTCTTGCATCCATAGCCTATCTATGAGATCAAAATTATAGTTTTAACCATGTTTTGAAGCGTTACACTGATGGTTTGCAATCACATTATTTACAGATGATTTAGTTCAACAATCTAATATTTTGGATTGTGACGGAGAAAGACCACTGAACTCATTTCATGAGGCATTTATTATTGACATTCTTCAAAAATCAATGGCTATATATCATCAATCCAAAATTAAGAATCAATCCTAGATTGTCCCTTTAAAGGCCACATCCTGAATTACCAACCCCTTTAGCCTAAAGACAAATTGCTTCCTGAGTCAAATCCTCCCAATCCCATTTCAGAGTCTTGTCTGTCTTAATCCATTAGATTAATGACTGAACCCTGCAACTTATTTTTGTATGTGTGGGAGGGAAGGGGGGGTAATCTAAAATAGAATATTGTGTGACCAAAGTGTTACAATGCACATTGCAGCTGACACACACAAAAAGACACTGTAATTCTGTATGTAGCCAAATGTATCTGCTGCTCATTCAATTTGCTTGAAAATTGATAAATGGTTCAAAAAAGTAAGACCCTCATCCATAGAGACACATACCAGCTCTGCTGGTAGTACTGTAATAAGAAGGGACTAGAAGCATCTGATATGGTGAGCTACTGAGTAGCTTGGACAGGCAAGTTGTCACGGCAGATTTCCTCCTCTTCCTCTGAAGAGGTGAAACAAGGATCGGACCAAAATGCAGCGTGGTAAGTGTCCATGGTTTTAATAGGAAAACTCAACATGAACACAACTACAAAACAAGAAACGTGAAAAACAGTCCCGTGTGGCACAAACACTGACACAGGAAGCACAAAGACAGGAAGCAACCACCCACAAAACCCAACACAAAACAGGCTACCTAAATATGGTTCCCAATCAGAGACAATGACTAACACCTGCCTCTGATTGAGAACCATATCAGGCCAAACATAGAAATAGACAAACTAGATACACAACATAGAATGCCCACCCAGCTCACGTCCTGACCAACACTAAAACAAGGAAAACACATAAGAACTATGGTCAGAACGTGACACAAGTCCCATATTATTGTGGAGGACTTAATTCTTCCTACTGCCGCGGATATGGCTGTGGGAAAAGACCAAAAAAACTATACAGACAATTCCTTCATCAAACAACACTGTTTCACAGCTCATCAGTGACATGGTAGGAGATGTTTTGAAACAATTACTGCTTTGCAAGCAGTTGCTCCAGACGCCACTTGGGTACGTTGCAGCATCCACCGAGAGGCTCTTGCTGCCAAGGGAATGTCTGACAGCTTGAAAGATGTTTTGGACACTACAGTCAAAATGGTTAACTTTGCATTATGCAATGATATGGTCAGCGACCATGTAACGCTTTTACAACATACAGAATTGCGCTGGTCATCAAGGGGCAAAGTATTGACACTTGTTTATTGAGAGACGAGCTTAACGTTTTCTTTACTGACCATAATTTTCACTTATCTTAACCTCTTCAACCTATGGGGGCACTATGTCATTATTGGATAAAAAAAAAACGTGCCCGTTTTAAGCGCAATATTTTGTCATGAAAATATGCTCGACTATGCATATAATTGGCAGCTTTGGAAAGAAAACACTCTGACGTTTCCAAAACTGCAAAGATATTATCTGTGAGTGCCCCAGAACTGATGCAACAGGTGAAACCAAGATGAAACTTCAAACAGGAAATGAGCAGGATTGACGCTCTGTTTTTCATTGTCTCCTTATATTGCTGTGAAAGCGCCACGAATTAGCCTGCCCTTTCTATCGTTTCTCCAAGTTGTCTGCAGCATTGTGACGTATTTGTAGGCATATCATTGGAAGATTGGCCATAAGAGACTACATTTACCAGGGGTCCGCCCGGTGTCCTTTGTTGAAATTGTTGCGTAATCTCCAAGCTGCTCGCATTCATCCATGTGATTGAGACAGAGAGGAGACTTCCAGGAATGATATATCAAATCAAATCAAATTTTATTTGTCACATACACATGGTTAGCAGATGTTAATGCGAGTGTAGCGAAATGCTTGTATCATGAAGAGATATGTGAAAAACACCTTGAGGATTGATTCTAAACAACGTTTACCATGTTTCAGTCGATATTATGGAGTTAATGTGGAAGAAAGTTTGGCGTTTGGATGAATGAATTAGTTTTTTTTTGGTAGCCAAACATGACGCAGAAAACGGACCGATTTCTCCTGCACAAATAATCTTTCAGGAAAACTGAACATTTGCTATCTAACTGAGAGTCTCCTCATTGAAAACATCCGAAGTTCTTCAAAGGTAAATGATTTATTGAATGTTTTTGCTGGTTTTTGTCAAAATGTTGCCTGCTAATGCTAACGCTAAATGCTAATGCTAAATGCTAACGCTAAATGCTAAATGCTATTTTGCTATGGTTGAGAAGCATATTTTTGAAAATCTGAGATGACTGTTGTTAACAAAAGGCTAAGCTTGAGAGCTAGCATATTGATTTCATTTCATTTGCGATTTTCATGAATAGTTAACGTTGCGTTATGGTAATGGTATTGAGGCTGTAGTCATGATCCCGGATCCGGGTTGGCTCGACGCAAGAAGTTAACACTTGCATGATGACGAGTTTTTCACATGACTGGCCTGTCTGGGTGATGTTTCTTCTCGCCTGAATGATCTGAATCTAGGATTACAGGGACTCTACGCAACTATATTCAATGTGTGGGACAAAATTGAGGCTATGATTAAGAAGTTGGAGCTCTTCTCTGTCTGCATTAACAAGGACAACACACCCGTCTTTCCATCATTGTGTGCAAATGAACTCAAGCTTATGGACAATGTCAAATGTGATATAGCGAAGCACCTGAGTGAGCCGGGTGCTCAATTACGCAGGTACTTTCCTGAAACGGACGACACAAAATAGTGGATTTGTTATCCCTTTCACACCCTGCCTCCAGTCCACTTACCGATATCTGAAAAAGAGAGCCTCATCGAAATTGCAACAAGCGGTTCTGTGAAAATGTAATTGAATTAGAAACCACTGCCAGATTTCCGGGTAGGGCTGCGCTCAGAGTATCCTGCCTTGGCAAATCGGCTGTTAAGACACTGATGCCCTTTGCATCCACGTACCTATGTGAGAGTGGATTCTCGGCCCTCACTAGCACAAATACAGACACAGACTGTGTGTGGAAAATGATTTAAGACTGAGACTCTCCATTACAACCCAACATTGCAGAGTTATGTGCATCCTTTCAAGCACACCCTTCTCATTAACCTGTTTTGAGTTATTCACAATTTTTGATGAACAAATAAGGTTTAACATGTAAAATGGCTAAATAAAGAGCAACATTATTGATCATTATTATATTATTATTTGTGCCTTGGTTCTCTAACCGAGCCGGGTTGTGACAAAAACTCACACTCATTCTTATGTTTAATATATGTACCGTATAGTGTGTGTGTGGCAGGCTTACATTGATTGCAAAAAAATAAACATTTGAGAGTGTGCTGACCCTGGTGCTAGAGGGAGTACACAGCTGGAGGTTGAATGTTTGAAGGTGTATGGGACTATACCTTAACCTAACCCTTACCCTAACCTTAACCTGTGTGGGTCTTGGTTGCATGGGGAGGTGTCAGGTTAAAAGCTGTGGGTTTACAAGCAGAGGAAAATACTTATTTCTAAGAAGAAATACATTTACAAACAGTCTTTACACCTAAAATATGAATTATACATATAAACATTTATTTTGTTTTAAATTGTAGTTTTATATAATAATAGTAATATGTATGATTTAGACAAAGGTTTTAAAAAAACATTAGGGTTATAGTTTAATATTGCATGGTAAACTTAATTTAATAAAAATTATTTTAATATGTATGCATTTCTGTACTAAAGTTTTCGAAGAAAATCAAATGTTTGAAAGAAAATAAAATAAATAAAATAGTTATTCCTCTGGACCTCTCTCTCTCTCCCCCCTATGTGTGTGTGTGTGTGCAGCTTGTAACCTGACACCTCCTCATGCAACAAAGACCCCCCAACCCCCCCCCCACCCCCCACCCCCACACACACACACACACATACACACACACGGAGCCAAGCCTTCTCGGAAAGGGGTTTGGTTTGCCTTCTCTCGGACTTGAGTGTAAAGGCTCTGATTGTCCACAAGAGGTCACAATGTCCTTCTTCTTAGTTGTCTGTGGCTTCAATGACATGTCATGTAGTCTGGAGCAGAACTAAAATATGGTGTTCCCTTCCTCTCGTTCTGGAAGAGTGGTCCTCTGAAGACAGGCTAATCAGCCGTGTCGATGATCCCCTATGGGTTGATGAGAGCAGACGATGGTCTGAAGAGAGTAAGAGGATGGTCCTACTTGAATTCACTTTCCTAGATACCGTACTTAGGACAGCTAATCAGCTGTACCAGTGATTGTCTGAGGTGAGCATCTCGCCTCTTCCTCCTCGTGTTGGTCTTCAGGATTCGAACCGCGATGGACATGAGCTGCAGCTCTTTGTCTCTCTGGTCTAAAGGAAGGTGAGTTTCTTTCTTCACCTCGTGTGTGGAGGTGTCAAAGTCCCAACACCAGTTCTATCCTCCCCTCTGCGGGTGGGAGAAGGTCTGGTTATTGTCAGCAATTGCCAAGCGCATCTGACCCATTGTGATCCTCACAGGACAGTCATGACAAGTGTTAGTGTCCATCTGTTGATTCCTGAGTGTTGAACTTATGCCCACTCTATAGCCACCCTGGCAATTATCTGACCCTTCTGGTCATTACGAACGTAGGAACATCCTGAATAAAAAAACAAGGGACACATGTACTCAGCACAGCCCTCGGAGCATGGTTTCTCTCTCATTTCAGTCCTAGGTTTATGACTTCTAGGGAGTGTTTCCTAGATGCTGTGCTTCGACATATGCATTGATTGGTCTTAGGTTTTTAGACTGGTTATCTGTAAAACACTTTGTGACAACTGCTGATGCAAAAATAGTTTTTAAGAAATACATTTGGTTGATTGACAGATCTTATTATTAATCATAATCATAATCATAATAATAATGTTTACAGGTGAGACATACCCAAAAAATGTGACGTATCAAATCAACAAAAAGTATTGAATCAACAATGACATAATATGCAATTAACTATTTACTTTTTAAAAAATGTGTAAATCCTTATTATAAAAAAGATGAAACCTAGAGTTCAGTTTAAATAACAATGAGGTGAATGAAAAAGGTTGTATATGTATTAGGTTGATAAGATCATAGTTTACATGTATAAAAAAGACAAGTCAACGCATAATAACTAAATCCAAATATGTATGTGTTATAACCTCTGAAAAACATGTCGTCTACAACTCACAAGTGCTATTAAAAATGTGTAACAAATTGAAATACATAATAATATATACATGTACCACATCTCAATATTCACAAGACATATTCTAAACTTTTAAACAAAATTGTAAACTCTTTACACATACTTATGCTAATTTCACATATCAAAATGCAACGTCAGGTTCAGTGTATTCATCCTTAGATGATGTGGGGAATGTGTTATAGTGTGCACATGTTCCCCCTGTAGATATTCCATAACATCTTAGATTCTAGTACATTAGTAGTACGTAACAGTGTAATAGTGCAGTACTACAGTACGGTCCTGTCTTGACAGTCTCGTTTGAAACTTTAATAAAGCTTCTTGTCTATTGTCAGAACGAGCCTTCTCGATATGTGTGGTACTGTATATAAAACATCAGTGACTCCTTGATTCACCGAAGGTTCTCGCTCTCTACAGTTTAACATGAACAATATTTCCCTCCCCTCTAAAAACATACTTTTGGATTATAAAACACGTCAATCAAAAAAGGATGACTAAAATAGCCAATGTATCTTGTCATGTCATATACATCATAACCCAAGGGAGGTCGAAATTGTTGTTTAAATGTTGCATATACATCTTTAAGTACATAGGCATTGCGTTACATGTTAGAATGTCTGATAAACAACTATATTGTATACATTGACAATATTGTCTGGTCAGAAAAATATGAACATAATAATAACGTTTTACCTGCACCTTTATGCAGACGATACAGTTGTGTATTCTATTGCCCCGCCCCGCTGATCATGATCTATCTGAACTACAGTATGCTTTCATTTATTATTGAATACGTGCAAAACTAAGTATATGTTGTTTTCTAGAGTGCACAAAAAATGATTCTAATGATTGAAGTGTATGTACCTAGTATGGTGTGTCAGTATAGACGTTAAGTTGTCTTAAAAAAAAAACATATTCATAAATTAGTTCATTAAGATGCTGAATATAGAAAGGAGCTTCTTCTATAGAAATAGGTCAGGCCTCTTGCTTAAATAGTACAAAGCAGATCATTTAGTCAATGTTCTTACTGGTCCTAGATTATGGCAAAATCATTTATATGAATGTAGCTGCCACTTCATTAAAGCCATTAGATGCATTTGACCATAGACCACTTTGTTTTATTATGGGTACAGGTTCAGTACACATCCCTGCATTCTCTATCCTAAAGTAGGCTGACCTTCTTTGAAGTCACGTCAGTCAATTCATTGCTCTCTTTGCATTTATAAAGCTCTTTGACATACTGTAAACTCCCTTTGTAGCTAGCATCTATAATAACCATTAGACATACTAGTCGGAGTTATCATACACAGTCTCAGGGATTGCTAGCTCTGGAAATTCCTTTGGTCTGTACAGAGTTAGGTCAATCAGCTCTTTGCAGCTTACTTGTGGAACAATCTCCAAGCTTCTCTAAACGTTGATGTTTTGGTGACTCTAGGTTAATACAGACTGCTGAATGAGGACCTGTTACAACTTACAAAACCTTTAAAGGAGTTCATGAAACCATTCAGTCATGGATGTACTGTATGTAAACATCCGTAACACAGATTGCTTGTTACAGAAGACTACGGTTGTACATTGAATAGCCATTCATCATTGTTACACCTCCTTGATGTGATGGTTCTCTATGTCTGTACATGTTTATAATCCACATAGTGTGAATAGTGGTTTCCATAAAGTTATTACCCCCCTAAACCTGAACCTGAAATTACCTTTATGATCTTTCTTACCACTATTACTTTGGGGTTCTAATCCCCCTCTTTCAGAATCCTATTACTTTGGGTTCTAATCCCCCTCTTTCAGAATCCTATTACTTTGGGGTTCTAATCCCCCTCTTTCAGAATCCTATTACTTTGGGGTTCTAATCCCCCTCTTTCAGAATCCTATTACTTTTGGGTTCTAATCCCCCTCTTTCAGAATCCTATTACTTTGGGGTTCTAATCCCCCTCTTTCAGAATCGCCACTGTGAACAAATCTTCAAAATTCATGTACCTTCACTATCTTCATCCCTAAACTACCAACAATAACTATTGTCTATTGTTATTCTCAATGACCTTATTGCCAATATGAAAGTTTTATATCTAGCTAAATACAATGTTGGAGCCAGTTTTCATGTCTTTGGATATGCAAACATGTATTAGTGTCACGCCCTGATCCGTGTCACCTGTCCTTGTAATTGTCTCCACCCCCCTCCAGGTGTCGCCCATCTTCCCCATTATCCCCTGTGTATTTATACCTGTGTTCTCTGTTTGTCTGTTGCCAGTTCGTCTTGTTTGTCAAGTCAACTAGCGGTTGTCTCAGCTCCTGCTTTTCCCAAGTCTCTCTTTTTACCCCCCTCCTGATTTTTTCCCCTTGACTGTCCGGACTCTGAGCCCGCCTGCCTGACCCTGACTGCCGTCCTGTACCGTTGCCTCTACTCTGGATTACTGACCTCTGCCTGACCAGACCCTGAGCCTGCCTGCTGTCCTGTACCTTTGCCCCACTACTCTGGATTATCGACCCCTGCCTGCCTTGACCTTTGTTTGCCTGCCCCTGTAGATGTAATAAACATTGTTACTTCAGCACAGTCTGCACTTGGGTCTTATCTGAAATGTTATAATAAGATTATATTTCTCATGAAGAATAATGATGTTTTAATTCTATAAAAGGGTCACGCCTTGCTTTGGTCATATGTTCTCTTATGGATCAATGATTTTAAATGACAATATAGCAATTATGTTCTCGCCTCAATTACTTCAAATCAAATCAAATCACATTTTATTTGTCACATACACATGGTTAGCAGATGTTAATGCGAGTGTAGCGAAATGCTTGTGCTTCTAGTTCCGACAATGCAGTAATAACCAACAAGTAATCTAGCTAACAATTCCAAAACTACTACCTTATAGACACAAGTGTAAGGGGATAAAGAATATGTACATAAAGATATATATATATATGAATGAGTGATGGTACAGAGCAGCATAGGCAAGATACAGTAGATGGTATTGAGTGCAGTATATACATATGAGATGAGTATGTAAACAAAGTGGCATAGTTAAAGTGGCTAGTGATACATGTATTACATAAGGATGCAGTAGATGATATAGAGTACAGTATATACGTATACATATGAGATGAATAATGTAGGGTATGTAAACATTATATTAGGTAGCATTGTTTAAAGTGTCTAGTGATATATTTTACATCATTTCCCATCAATTCCCATTATTAAAGTGGCTGGAGTTGAGTCGGTGTGTTGGCAGCAGCCACTCAATGTTAGTGGTGGCTGTTTAACAGTCTGTTGGCCTTGAGATAGAAGCTGTTTTTCAGTCTCGGTCCCAGCTTTGATGCACCTGTACTGACCTCACCTTCTGGATGATAGCGGGGTGAACAGGCAGTGGCTCGGGTGGTTGTTGTCCTTGATGATCTTTATGGCCTTCCTGTGACATTGGGTGGTGTAGGTGTCCTGGAGGGCAGGTAGTTTGCCCCCGATGATGCGTTGTGCAGACCTCACTACCCTCTGGAGAGCCTTACGGTTGTGGGCGGAGCAGTTGCCGTACCAGGCGGTGATACAGCCCGACAGGATGCTCACGATTGTGCATCTGTAGAAGTTTGTGAGTGCTTTTGGTGACAAGCCGAATTTCTTCAGCCTCCTGAGGTTGAAGAGCCGCTGCTGCGCCTTCTTCACGATGCTGTCTGTGTGGGTGGACCAATTCAGTTTGTCTGTGATGTGTACGCCCGAGGAACTTAAAACTTACTACCCTCTCCACTACTGTTCCATCGATGTGGATAGGGGGGTGTTCCCTCTGCTGTTTCCTGAAGTCCACAATCATCTCCTTAGTTTTGTTGACGTTGAGTGTGAGGTTATTTTCCTGACACCACACCGCACTACTTAGAAGTGCATGTGGTCCCACCCGTCCCATGTGTGCCCAGGTGCATAATTGGTAGCCCAGATAGAGTCAGGATGTAAGGCATACTAGTTATGGCAAATGTTAGGAAGACCTGGTTGTTGTTAAATATATATAACAGCAAATCTTTACTTTGACCACATTTTTTCACCTACTTTTTATTTGGGCCTTTTTCATTTACCACATTGCTTAGCTCCAGCCAATGGAAGCTCAGTACATGTACCAATAAAAAGAATGCAAGTCAACCATTGATGGATGGTGACGAAAGTAATGATATTGCCAGTAGTCATGTTAAGGTTTTCAATATTTTATTGGTGGAGTTTATTGATTTGCATGTGACTGTGCATTATATGATGCCTGAATAGGAATAGGATCAAGCCTACTGGAATTCCTGATCAATTCTCGATTCAAAAAGACACATCACTGTTTTGGGGTTAATTCCACATCTGCTTGCATTGCTTGGTAGTGTATTAGCATGGTATGAAACATAAATAATACAATTTAAGTCCATTTAAAATAAAACAGTATCCTAAATTAAAATGTGAGAACACAATTTTTATCCACAACAACAAAATATTTTAGGATGTACCTGTTTTCAGTAGAGAACATATGCAGATTATTTTACAATTTTGTGTTTTGTCTTAATTATTGTTCTTTAGTAAATAGGAAACTCAACAGTGTGTTAGTCTGAGAAACGTGAATTAGATAGTAGTTTTATGTTTGTGAAACCTTGAAATGTACACAATGAGAAGTGATTTTGTAACAACAGTTTTGAATGAGTAATTGCATCAAAGATATATCATTGTATGTTTGAATTAGTGCTCATATAAACTGTTTTCATTTACTGTCCTGTAAACCAATTCTTGTAAGTTGGAGCTACTGTACATGATTGTCTGGGGCTGCTGTACAGAGAAATCATAGAGCGTCTATTTTTTTATCACTCATGGTCAGCTTCTCCAAGCTCATATGGTCGTTTTGGGGGTTAATCCATAAGGCCTGGTTTGAGCACTTGACAAGATATTGACATATCTGGATGTCCCACCTGTAACATTATAATAATAATATTGTTATATTATTTTATTATAATACAAATCTGTCAATCAACCAAATGTATTTCTTAATACCCCTTTTTGCATCAGCAGTTGTTAAAGTGTTATACAGATAACCAGTCTATAACCAGAGTCGGGACTCTGACTATTGGTTACACTGACTTTTGGCCTCCCCTCCTATTCTAACCACCTCCACCGGCTTTGTATTTATGCTACCTGATGAAATTGCTGTTCAGTATGATCTTGTTGCCATCTAATGCTCTCCCCGTCCTCTGCTGTGCCTTGATTGTATTACCGCTGATGAGATCTGTAAAATTTGCATGTACACCCTATCCCAGCTACTGTTGATAGCCCCAATTCTGACTTGCGCTCTGATATCTACTCCACTGATTTCTGCTGTCGTAAAAGCCTGGGTTTTCTGCACGTTAACACTAGAAGAGTATTACCTAAAATGGTTCAATTGAAAGTCTGGGTTCACAACTCTAATCCAGATGTGTTGATCATGACTGAGACATGGTTAAGGAAGAGTGTTTTGAATACTGATGTTACCCTTTCTGGTTATAACCTTTATCGGCAAGACAGATCTTCCAAAAGGTGGGAGAGTGGCAATCTTTACCAAGGATCACCTTCAGTGCTCAGGTTGTCTCCACCAAGTTGGTCCTGAAACAATTTGATTTGCTGGTTTTAAGCATTACACTTTCAAATAGCTCTTTGTTGACTGTTGCTGATTGCTATCATCCTCCATCAGCACAAGCCTGTACCCTACCTGCCCTAAGCTCTCTCCTGGCCCCTTACACTATGCCTGAATTTGTCCTGCTAAGTGACCTAAACTGGGTTAAACCACTTGAAATGCTACTCTCTGTAGTATCTGGGATCTACATCTGTTTATATTAGTTACTGTGCTGTTACTAAGCAGTAATGCATTACGGCAGTGTTACGTTACTACACCTAATAGGAAATGCACATGCGCACTGGGGCGCCGGGAACTGTAGAGCACGAGGGGTTTTGACTAAACGAAAACTAACTGTACTCCCGTCTCCTGCCTGGTCATTTCTTCACAACACAAATATTACAGTGGCGACGAGGTGATTAAACTACATAAACGGACATTGCTTGAAGGGAAGAATGTTGCGTGAGTAATGAATGTAATTATGTAATTCGTCAGTTATTTTTTATTTTCTTTCGCCAGTAATAGAAGGCTAACCACTGCTAGCACTGCTAGTACAGTATTCAGGAGCTGCCAAGTAGCAAGACTATTGGAGTCCAGAATATCGACACTGCCCTCTGGTGGTTAAATAAATAAAAAACTGTCTCATTGAACCCATTGAAATTAGGCGATATCAGTGGAGAAATATTGGCAAGAAAAAAAAAGGAAGAAGGAACGTAACACGGTGTGTACATTAATACAAATGAGTGCAGTGAATGAAGTAATTGCAGAAACTTCTGAAGTGAAGAAGTAGATGAATATTCAGAAAATTAAGGAATATAAGGAAACTGAACAATTAACTGTGAAAATGGCAACCATTGGTCGAGTACCAGAGTTTGAGGCTACAAAAGAGGATTTTGATTCCTATTTGGAGCGTTTTGAGCGTTGGCTGGCTGCAAATGAAATCAAAGATGGAAAGAAAGCGGACGTATTTCTCAGTGTTTTGGGTCCAACTGAGTATGGATTGCTGAAAGGTCTCATTGAACCAATGAAAGCAGTGGAGTTGAGTTGAACTACGTGTGGAGTTGAACTACGCAGAACTGACTGAAACTCTTTCAAGGTATTTCAAGCCTAAGCCAATTCTCATTGCAGAACGTTTCAGATTTTACCAACGTCACCAGAGTCAAGGGGAAACCGTGGCTGACTACATCCTTGCTTTGAAAAGGCTGGCAAGTACATGTGAGTTTGCACGATTTCTTGATGATGCTCTCCGAGACAAGTTTGTATGTGGTCTCACAGGTGAAGCATATCACAGAAGGCTTCTGTCAGAGAAGGACCTGACCTTTAAGAAAGCCTGTGATATAGCACTTGGACTCGAGCTTGCCCACAGGGATACTATTGAGCTATCGGGACATGCAAGAACGTCAGAAAGGTGTTCACAAGTTCAGTGATGCACGTGGTGAAAAAAGCTCACAAAAGTCACACTTTTTTCAGTCCTGTCCTCAAGGTTACACAAGAACAAAGCAGCCCACATCTCAAAGGTCTAAGCCAAGTTGCTACAGATGTGGCGGAGATAATCATCAGCACAGTGAATGTCGAATCCAAAAGGAAAAGTGCCACAATTGTGGAAAGGTTGGACATTTACAGAGAGTGTGTAAAGCCTCGAAACGCACAGCAAGAGCGCACAAAGTGTCAGACGCAGCACAAGACGAGGAAGGTACAACTGAAACAGTATTGGAACTGTTCACAGTGTACACAGCTCAACAACTAAAAGATGGAATCTCTCTCAACATGGAGTTAGCGGGAAAACCAGTAAAAATGCAGCTGGACACCGGAGCGTCTGTATCTCTGGTTCCAGAGAGACTCTACAAAGAAAAACTGAAAGAGTGCCCTCTTCAGCCCGCGTCCATCCGCCTTTCTTCATACACTGGTGACACTATTCCTGTGTTAGGGCAGATCCAGGTACCAGTCCGGTATGAGGGGAAGGAGTGGACACTACCGCTTGTCAGTGTTAAAGGAGAAAAATCAGCCTTGCTAGGCAGAAACTGGCTACAAAAGATCAAGTTGAACTGGGGAGAAATCTTCAGTCTGAGAAATGACAAACCAGTGAGTCAGGCTACACTCACTAACATGCTGGAGAAGCACAAAGAACTTTTCAAAGATGGCTACGGTGAAATACAAGACTTCACAGCAAAAGTCAGAGTGCAAGAAGGAACCAAGCCTATCTTTCACAAACCACGTCCAGTTCCCTATGCTCTTAAGGAAGCAGTAGAGAAGGAACTGGACCGCCTACAGAAGAATAACATAATCACGAAAGTAGCGAGGAGCGACTGGGCCGCTCCGATTGTTGTAGTCCCAAAGAAAGACAAGACCATCAGAATGTGCGGTGACTACACGGTCACAGTAAATTGCTGCATACTACCAGAGGAATATCCACTACCAAACACTGAAGATCTGTTTGCCACTCTAGCTGGTGGGAAGGTTTTCAGTAAGCTGGACCTGGCATTCGCTTATCAGCAACTGAAGCTGGATCCTGAGTCAGAACAGTATCTGACCATCAATACACACAAGGGGCTATTCAGATTCAATCGCTTGGCCTATGGAATCTTGACAGCTCCAGCGATATTCCAACAAACAATGGATCAGATCTTGGACGGTATAGACCATGTTGTGTGCTTCATGGACGACATCCTCGTGTCAGCACCAACCATTGGAGAGCACCTTGTAGTGCTGGACAAAGTGATGTCAAGACTGGAGAAATACGGAGTGAGAATGAAACGCAGCAAGTGTGAGTTCCTCCAGGACTCAGTGGAGTATCTCGGATACAAGATTGATGCACAAGGCCTGCACCCAACCAACAGCAAGGTGGAAGCAATCGTAAACGCACCAGCACCCACAAATATCTCAGAGCTGAGGTCATTTTTGGGGCTCCTGAACTATTACGGAAAGTTTGTTGCAAACTTGTCCACATTGTTGCATCCGCTTCACCAACTGCTGCAGGCCGATACAAAGTGGAATTGGTCCCCACAATGCGAAGAAGCATTCAAGACTTGCAAACAGCGTCTGCTAAAGAGCAAGTGGCTTGCCCACTATAACACAGAGATGAAGCTGAGACTCGCGTGTGATGCATCTCCATACGGAGTAGGAGCCGTCATCTCACATGGTCTACCGTCAGGTGAAGAACACCCTATTGCATTTGCATCACGGACTCTGTCACCAAGTGAGAAAAATTATGCTCAAATTGAGAAGGAAGCCCTGAGCATAATATTCAGAGTGAAGAAGTTTCACAAATACCTCTACGGAAGGAATTTCCAACTGCTGACAGATCACAAGCCTCTGTTGGCCATCCTTGGACCAAAATCAGCTATACCAACCCTTGCTGCACTTCGAATGCAACGTTGGGCTCTGATATTGTTAGCCTACGACTACGAGATTGAGTACAGACGATCCAGTGATCACGCAAATGCCGATGCACTATCAAGACTACCATGCAATAGTGACTCCGACAGTGAAGATGATAGAGCAGTCTTCCAGATCTCTCTCATTGATGAACTGCCCATATCTGCTTCTGACATAGCAGAGGAAACAAAGAAAGACCCAGTGCTTTCCAAAGTCTTGGACTTAACATTAGGCGGTTGGCCAATCTTCGTAAATAACGATAACCTTCGTCCATTCATCGACAAGAAAGACCAGTTGTCCACTGATCAAGGGTGTGTTCTGTGGGGATCAAGGGTGGTGGTACCTCACAAATTCCAGAGGAGACTGCTATCTGACCTGCATGAGGGACATCCAGGGATCACTCGAATGAAAGCACTCGCTCGCAGTTATCTGTGGTGGCCTGGAGTGGATCAGGACATTCAACAGCATGTAGGCCACTGCTCACCTTGTGAAGCTGTTCGCAACAAGCCTGCTGCTGCGCCTCTTCATCCATGGTCCTAGGCTGCTACACCTTGGGAACGCATCCATGTGGATTATGCCGAAATTGACAAGCAACATTTCCTTGTTGTCGTTGATGTCCATTCCAAGTGGATGGAAGTGTTCCCTACTCAACTGACCACAGCTGAGAAGACCATCAATCTTCTCAGACACCTGTTTGCATCCTTTGGACTAGTCAAGGAGCTCGTATCGGACAATGGCCCTCCGTTCACGTCAAACGATTTTGAAATGTTTCTCAAGAACAACGGAGTAAGGCACATCCTGTCACCACCTTACCATCCGGCATCAAACGGAGCAGCGGAGAGAGCCGTGCAAACCTTTAAGAAGGCCTGGACTAGACTCGAGGTTCAGTCTGTGCCCATCCACCAAAGGCTTTCCCGGTTCCTGTTTACTTACCGTAACACACCACACACAGTAACGGAATGTACACCAGCTGAACTGTTTCTGAAACGCCAACCACGTACCCGCCTGACATTGTTGAAACCAGACTTGTCAAGCACTGTGGCAAAGCACCAGCTACAGCAGAAGAAAGCTCATGACAGACACTCAAAGACTGTCAGAGAATTCAAAGAGGAAGAGAGGGTGATGGTACGTGATTTCAGACACCCCAAGCGCCTGTGGAACTCAGGTGTGATCTTGCAACGCAGAGGACCTTTGACTTACCAAGTCCAAATTGGTCATCGCCAGGTCAACGTTCATGTGGATCATCTGCTACGGTCCAACGCCCCAGCAGAGACACGCCAAGAAAACAAGAACAATAACGACCCCCAGGACTATTCTCCTGACTGTGGACGTACGGGAGAGACCGAGCCTGACCTTCCACCCGAACCTGGCCCACCACAGGAAGCCCAGGCGGAGCGGAGATATCCTATTCGACAGCGAAGGGCACCTCAAAAGCTTGACCTGTGAGTTGAGCTGGTTAAGGAGGTAACGGACAGTAAAACAAACACTTTAATATGTCCTAGATAAAAGGAAAGAAAAAGGACATTACCTGGGTTAGTTATTAGGACACAAACTCCATCTTCGGGGCAGAATAATCCCCTGGATTTGTGCTGGGCTCTGAAAAGTCTGCTTCAACCCAGTAGTTGAAAAATGTTTAAGAATGCATTGTTCAGATATTGCATTAGTAGTTACCTAACATATTTACCTTGTTCTCTGGGAGTTAAACACTATGGGGGAGGAGTGTAGTATCTGGGATCTACATCTGTTTATATTAGTTACTGTGCTGTTACTAAGCAGTAATGCATTACGGCAGTGTTACGTTACTACACCTAATAGGAAATGCACATGCGCACTGGGGCGCCGGGAACTGTAGAGCACGAGGGGTTTTGACTAAACGAAAACTAACTGTACTCCCGTCTCCTGCCTGGTCATTTCTCCACAACACAAATATTACACTCTCCTCGATGTTATCCTCACAAATAATCCTGATAGGTATCAGTCTGGTGTTTTCTGTAATGATCTGAGTGATCACTGTGTTCGTAACGGATGCTCATTGAAACGACCTGTCCTGATTTGTCATAGACGCTTGCTAAAAATACTTTCATGAGCAAGCCTTCCTTCGTGAACTGGCCTCTGTAAAATAGGATAGAATCAGTTTGATCCCCTCTGTCGAAGACGCTTGGACCTTTTATATATTTTCAGTGGTATTGTGAACCAACATGACCCCATAAATAAAATAAGAATAAAAAAATTAAAAAACAGGTTCAGCCCTTGGTTCAAATGTGATCTTGCAGAGTTACTCCATCTCAATAATTGCATTTGGCGAAAGGCTCGGCACATGCATACGAGAGCCAGTCAGCCTGAGTAAGGCTATCCGGAAGGCCAAAGTTAGTTAGCAGTTCTCTCGTTATGGGTTCCGCTCAGGTTATGGATGTGTCACTGCAACCTTAAAAAGGTCCTCAATGATGTCCCCACTCCCCTTGATTCTAAACAATGTTGTGCTGCTATTTCTATTGACTTGGCCAAAGCTTTCGACATGGTAGACCATTCCATTCTTGTGGGCCGGCTAAAGAGTATTGGTGTCTGAGGGGTCTTTGTCCTGATTTGCTAACTACCTATCTCAAAGACTGCAGTGTATAAAGTCAGAACATTTGCTGTCCCAGCCACTGCCCGTCACCAAGGAAAAACCCCAAGGGTCAATCCTAGGCCCCACGCTCTTCTCAATTTACATCAACATAGCTAAGTAGGAAGTAGGAAGTTCCTTAGCCATTTATATGCAGATGATAGTGTCTTATACTAAGCTGGCACCTCTCCGGATTTTGTGTTAAACGCTCTACAACAAAGCTTTCTTAGTGTACAACAAGCTTTCTCTACCCTTAACCTTGTTCTGAACACCTCCAAAACAAAAGGTAATGTGGTTTGGTAAGAAGAATGCCCTCTCCCCACAGGTGTGATTACAACCTCTGAGGGTTTAAAGCTTGAGGTAGTCACCTCATACAAGTACTTGGGAGAATGGCTAGGCGGTACACTATCCTTCTCTCAGCACATATCAAAGCTGCAGGCTAAAAGTTAAATCTAGGCTTGGTTTTCTGTATCGTAATCACTCCTCTTTCACCCCAGCAGCCAAACTAACCCGGATTCAGATGACCATCCTACCCATGCCAGATTACGGAGACATAATTCATAGATTGGCAGGTAAGGGTGCTCTCGAGTGGCTAGATGTTCTTTAACATTCGGCCATCGGATTTGCCACCAATGCTCATTATAGAACACATCATTGCACTCTATCCTCCTCTGTAAACTGATCTCTGTATACCCGTCGCAAGACCCACTGGCTGATGCTTAATTTATAAAAACCCTCTTAGGCCTCACTCCTCCCTCCTGGGCCTGTTCGATCTGACATAGAGCAAGTCTGATCTTAAGCCATTCTCTCATGCGAAACACAGGAGAATACCTCCAGTTTGTTGGCAAAAAAAGTGTTGAGGCAGCTGTGTATAAAAATCTTCACTGATGAATCGTTCGGTTGGAAAATGTAACCCATATGGCCTTCACTCATATCAATCACACCATTAAAACAATCCGGTGCGTCACAAAGAATGGCATCGATGGTTTTGTCATCGTGACCCAGACATGGACACAATACACCTAGAATTGGTCTAGGAGACATGTTCTGTAGTTTCTCTCTGGGTTTCTTGTCACTCGTAGTGTTCACAGGACAAGTCTAACACTTATACTCAGGCAGACCTACCTAGAAAGGACTTTTTCACTCTACAAAGGGTCACAAGCTCACTACATAAATTCCAAACAGTTTCAAAAATGTCAAACAGTTGAAACTCAGGCCTCCCTCATTCACTACAAAAATTCCCAACCGTTTCAAATATTCAAACACATTTTCTTTAATTTCAACAAGGTCACTTCACCACACATCAATCACCAGTCCATTACTTTTTATTTCAAACATGTGCTTTACTTCAAAGAGACAGGTGCCCTATCAATTTACACAAGCACACCAGAAATAGCGAGAACATCCAGACAGGATATCCTTAAAAGGGCATAAACACAGGAATAACTCAGAAATCACTTTTTGACCACAACTGTCTACTATATACTCCTCTTTATCACTCCTGTGAGCACAGAACTCAGTAGAGGAGAAAGTACCTAGAGCAACAGTTTCAGACCTTTAAATGTGACTCTGTAAAACCTTTATTTTTTCACAAACGGTCCAACAAAAAAAAAGATACTGGTTTCGTCGCCTCATACTCATTTGCTTCCTGTACATTTTTTGAAGAGAACTGCAACACTACAGACGGGATGCCGCGATTACACATTTGGAATCGTGCACCTCACTATTGCGCCACTATTTTCATTGTAATTCTTTGTAAACTATCCATAACGGATACATTTCAGGTGGTTCTTGAAGAAGTGGTGGGCTAGTTTGTCTTCTACATCTTTTGATTTTTGACGTCGGAACGACGAGTACTTTGTGTTTGCAGTTTTGGGTTGGTGGCCGATGCTGACATGACTACAGCTGGCAACAAGCAAACTGCCCAACCCATCCATGAAGAACTCTGAAACAGACATATGGACAGGGAAAATGGAATGGAGAAAATATTAATTACCAAAGACAGCAGTGCCTTAATTGTAAGAACAGCAACATGGGTTAAAAAAAAGCAACATGGGTTAAAAAAAAAAGCAACATGGGTTAAAAAAAAGAAGCAACATGGGTTAAAAAAAAGAAGCAACATGGGTTAAAAAAAAAGCAACATCTATAGAAACAATTGACTTTTTCAAAACTTACCACACGTAACCGAATTTGTCCATTTGTCTTGACACAGCTTTCCAGATTTCCTACTGACATAGTTTACAGACTTGCTGCAATCTGTCGATGTGCCGTTGAGCAAAGCACCTAACCCTAACTGCTCCTGCAAGTTACTCTGGATAAGAGTGTCGGCTAAATTACTCAGATGTAAAATATGTGCAAAGGTTTATACTGGGATTTACCAGCCCTCTTAGCATAGGATGAACTTTAATGTCACTGGTGGGAAAAATGGTCTTAGACACACAGTACTGCTATATACAGTGCAAACAGACTGAAAAATACACACATTATACAATACCGCCGCCATACACTTTGTTCACTTCTCATACTGTATATCTACACACAGATGAGGTAGGAAGTTCACACACTTAGGATGGAGTCATTAAAACTCGTTTTTCAACCACTCCACAAATTTCTTGTTAACAAACTATAGTTTTGGCAAGTCGGTTAAGACATCTACTTTGTGCATGACAAGTCATTTTTCCAACAATTGTTTACAGACAGATTATTTCACTGTATCACAATTCCAGTGGGTCAGAAGTTTACATGAACGAAGTTGACTGCCTTTAAATAGCTTGGAAAATTCCAGAACATGGATGTCATGGCTTTAGAAGCTTCTGAGTCAGTGCCTCTTTGCTTGACATCATGGGAAAGTCTAAATAAATCAGCGAAGACCTCAGGAAAAAAAATTATAGACCTCCACAAGTCTGGTTCATCCTTGGGAGCAATTTCCAAACGCCTGTAGGTACCACGTTCATCTGTACAAACAATAGTACGCAAGTACAAACATCATGGGACCACGCAGCCGTCATACCGCTCAGGAAGAAGAAGCGTTCCGTCTCCTAGAGATGAACATACTTTGGTGCGAAAAGTGCAAATCAATCCCAGAACAACAGCAAAGGACCTTGTGAAGATGCAGGAGGAAACAGGTACAAAAGTATCTATATCCACAGTAAAAACAAGTCCTATATCGAAGAAGCCACTGCTCCAAAACCGCCATAAAAAGCCAGACTACGGTTTGCAACTGTACATGGGGACAAAGATCACACTTTTTGGAGAAATGTCCTCTGGTCTGATGAAACAAACAGAACTGTCATAATGACCATTGTTATGTTTGGAGGAAAAAGGGGGAGGCTTCCAAGTTGAAGAACACCATCCCAACCGTGAAGCACGGGGGTGTCAGCTTCATGTTGTGGGGGTGCATTGCTGCAGGAGGGACTGGTGCACTTCACAAAATAGATGGCATCATGAGGGAAAATTATGTGGATATATTGAAGCAACATCAAGATATCAGTCAGAAAGTTAAAGCTTGGCCACAAATGGGTCTTCCAAATGGACAATGACCCCAAGCATACCTCTAAAGTTGTTGCAAAATGGCTTAAGGACAACAATGTCAAGGTATTGGAGGGGTCATCAAAGCCCTGACCTCAAATCCAATAGAAAATATGTGGGCAGAAATGAAAAAGCGTGTGCGAGCAAGGAGGCCTACAAACCGGACTCAGTTACACAAGCTCTATCAGGAGGAATGGGCCAAAATTCACCCAACTTATTGTGGAAACTTATGGAAGGCTACCTGGAACTTTTGATCCAAGTTAAACCATTTAAAGGAAATGCTTCCAAATGCTAATTGAGTGTATGTAAACTTCTGACCCACTGGGAATGTGATGAAAGAAATAAAAACATTATCTCTACTATTATTCTGACATTTCAGATTCTTAAAATAAAAGTGGTAATTCTAACTGACCTAAGACAGGGAATTTTTACTAGGATTAAATGTCAGGAATTGTGAAAAACTGAGTTTAAAAGTATTTGGGTAAGGTGTATGTACACTTCCGACTTCAACTGTACATAACACATACTGGCCAAGTCTCCCTCCTAAAATAATCAAGAAGCTAAACAACTAATATGTATACAGTACCAGTCAAAAGTTTGGAGACACCTACTCATTCAAGTTTTAACTATATTGTAGAATATCGAAGACATCAAAACTATGAAATAACACATATGGAATCATGTAGTAACAAATCCAAATATATTTTTCAAAGTAGCCACCCTTTGCCTTGACAGCTTTGCACACTCTTAACCAGCTTCACCTGGAATGCCTGTCCAACAGTCTTGAAGGAGTACCCACATATGCTGTGCACTTGTTGGCTGCTTTTCCTTCACTCCGCGGTCCAACTCATCGCTTGTGTTTCTTGGTCCCACATCTTCTAATTGGTGTCCTTTAGTAGTGGTTTCTTTGCAGCAATTCGACCATGAAGGCCTGATTCACACAGTCTCCCCTGAACAGTTGATGTTGAGATGTGTCTGTTACTTCAACTCTGAAGCATTTATTTGGGCTGCAAATTCTAAGGCTGGTAACTGAAATTAAATTATTCTCTGCAGCAGAGGTAACTCTGGGTCTTCCTTTCCTGTGGCGGTCCTCATGAGAGCCAGTGTTGTCATAGTGCTTGATGGTTTTTGCGACTGCACTTGAAGAAACTTTCAAAGTTCTTGAAATTTTCCATATTGACTGACAGTCATATCTTAAAGTAATGATGCACTGCCATTTCTCTTTGATTATTTGAGCTGTTCTTGCCATAATATGGACTTGGTCTTTTACCAAATAGGGCTATCTTCTGTATACCAATCCTACCATGTCACAACCCAACTTATTGACTCAAAAGCATTAAGGAAAGAAATTCAGTCTACAAAGGGACATTGACGGGGCTGTAGTGGAGCGGGTCGAGAGCTTAGAGTTCCTTGGTGTCCACATCACCAACGAACTATCATGGTCCAAACACACCAAGACAGTTGTGAAGCGGGCACAACACCTTTTCTCCCTCAGGAGACTGAAAAGATTTGTCATGGGTCCCCAGATCCTCAAACAGTTCCACATCTGCACCATCGAGAGCATCCTGACCAGTTACATCACCGCCTGATATGGCAACTGCTCGGTATCTGACCGTAAGGTGCTACAGAGGGTAGTGTGTATGGCCCAATACATAACTGGGGCCAAGCTTCCTGCCAGCCTAGACCTATATACTAGGCGGTGTCAGAGGAAAGTCCCAAAAATTGTCACAGACTCCAGTCACCCAAGTCAGACTGTTCTCTCGGTTACCGCCGGGCAAGCTGTACCGGAGCACCAAGTCAGGGACCAAAAGGCTACTTAAGGCTTGGGGGCTGTTAAGCTGTTAAGAACAATTAATCAAATCAAATGGCCATCTGGACTATTTACATTGACCCCCCCCATTTGTTTTGACATTGCATAGACATTAAACAGTAAGTAGCAGCATAGTCACTTTTCCCCTAACTACATGTACAAATTTCCGTGACAAACCTGTACCCCCGCACATTGACTCGGTACCGGTACCCCCTGTATATAGGCTTGTTATTGTTATTTTATTGTGATACTTTCTATAATTGTTTTACTTTAGTTTATTTGGGAAATATTTTCTTAACTCTTCTTGAACTGCATTGTTGGTTAAGGGCTTGTAGGTAAGCATTCCACCGTTTGTACTCTGCGCATGTGACAAATAAAGTTTGATTTGATTTCCACAAATTCACTTTTTAACAAAGCACACCTGTTAATTGAAATACATTCCATGAAGCTGGTTGAGGGAATGCCAAGAGTGTGCAAAGCTGTCAAGGTAAAGGGTGGCTACTTTTGAAGAATATAAAATACATTTTGATTTATTTAACACTTTTTTTTTTGTTATTTCACTGTTTTGATATCTTCACTATTATTGTACGTTGTAAAAAAATAAATAAAGTAAAAATAAAGAAAAACCCTGGAATGAGTAGGTGTGTCCAAACTTTCGACTGGTACTGTATGTATATAAAATTAAATTTAAAAGTAAAAAAAAAAAAAAAAAAAGCCAACCTGAATGCGCCACTCTCTTCAGCCGGGGGTCAAAGCCCACTTTGCGCACGGCGTCGGTGCGACCGAGGAATAAGTTGACCACCCCGCTGGTGAAGGAGCAGGTAGGGAAGCCTGGAACAGGTTGGTATTTCACTGCACCCTTTCTGTTCAGACAACCCCCGTCCTCCCCATTACCCTCCTCGTACACCAAAGAGAAGTAGAACTGGCCGTGGCCCGCCACAGAGCCCCCCACCTGATAACAGGAGGCAGAGAACAGAGCAGATCCACATGTAGTAATAATATGTATTATTCTTCATTTCATTTGTAAAGCACATCTCAGACCCAATGCGTAGAAAAAAATAGAATATAAACAATCCAATACACAGAACATAGGAATGTAAAAAAAAAAAAATAGCTAAGAGTGTATCTAGAACCTAAAAGAATTATTCTGCTGTACCCATAGGAGAACCCTTTGAGTAACGATTTTTTGTTATTGGTAGAACCCTTTTCGGTTATATGTAGAAACCGTTTTACAGAGGGTGCTACATGGAACCCAAAACGGGTCTACATGAAACCAAATTGGGTTATCCTATGGGGACAGCTGAATAACCCTTTTGGGATCATTTTTTCCCCCCAAGAGTGTGGAACACAGACAACAAGCAAAGCTATATTCATGTGTTGTCAGATCCAGAGGGCATGAAAATAGATTTAGCAGAGGTCTTTGAAAGCTTTTCTGAACAGCAGGTTATTGACCTGTGCCTTAAATGAGGACAGAGACTCTGCAGCCCTGACAGTGTATGGAAGTACGTTCTACAGCCACAGAGCCGCTCAACTGAAAGCCCTGTCACATAGTAATTAGTCTGCTGAAGGGCTGCTGAAGGGAGAGGGACCTGGAGGAGGGAAATGTGCGTGTGGGGCAGGAGGGTAGAATGACGTCAGACAGGTACTTGGATCCAGAGTTGTGGATAGCAGGATTTTTAATTTTTTTTGTTTTTTTTCACAACATCAATATTGCGAAGAGAAAGTGTTGATTGAGAGCTGTGCTACCACTGAATTCCAGCCCCAGTCTAAGCAAAACAGGTAATACTTGTTCTAGCCTGGTGACATATCGGGGGAATCAGGCTACAGTTACGATGCTCACCACGTCTAGTTCTGGTGTGGCCTCCATCACCTCCACCAGATTCTCGATCTTGGTTTTGTCTGTGAACAGGAAGTCGTCATCGACCCAGAGGAAGTATTTGGTCGTGACCTGAGAGACAGCCAGGTTCCTGCCAGCAAACCAGCCCTTTTGGGAAGGAAAATGTCCTCAAAATTACTTTGTAATCTGTGATGAAAATATCCTATAAAAATAATGGTGTTCCCGACTCAACAGTTCATCATCAAAAGTCTGTGGGTGCAGGGTTCTAAAGGCATACAGATGTAGGATCTTAATTTGACCAGCACTGTCGTCGCAAAATAGTCCTGCAGCAAAGGGAGTTGATCGTTTAGTACATAAATAGTTGCTTGATATGTGGTTAGGCTATTAGCTGGCTAAAATTAAACTACATAAGAAGTTCAACGCGGTTAATAAAACCATGTGTTAGTACGGGTTTACAATGGATTTATGCAAATCCCAAAGCTCATCTGTATTTTCTTACGGTGCGTGAAAATTCACAGCAACAGCAATCAAATTAAGATCCTTCACCTGTATAACATAGGAAAGGAAACCCTGCCCTTACTGAAACAGAATGTTCTTTAGCAGCTGCAGATGTCTAACAAATGGACGGTAGGAGGAGAACAATTGGCATGCACCTATTAGCGGTAGGAGAACATTAGCGGTAGGAGAACAATTGGCATGCACCTATTATTTCTATCTTATGCCACATTGTCCTCCTGCTTTTCTTCACATTTAACATTTCTTATGTACATGATTTTTTTTAAAGACTAACAATTCCATAACAGCTTCACAATGGTTGGCCAGGTGAAAGCTATGATCCCTTATTGAGGTCACTTGTTAAATCCACGAGTATGTTTACATGCACACTAATAATTGGATATTAAACTGATTATGGTAGGAGGCAGATTATGCAAAAGTCATGTAAAATAGTCACCTTACTCTGTTTATCTTAAAATCGGCGTCAGGTCAAAATCGAAGTAAGCATACGCCGATTAAGACTCCTGGTTTTCTGAGCAATCTTTCAAATGATTAGGACATGTAAACACCTTCAGCGTACCAGAGGTATTGGATCTGTGCATGTGATACCACCAGCCGAGCAAGCCTTCCTCTTTAGCGCGAGCGAAGTGTGTTCGGAACAACAATGTATGGCTCTTAGGAAGTAGTTCACATACAAACTTTATATGTCAGAACTCCGAATAAAACATGCTTCCCAAAAATAGGATGCTCGCTGTGGTATAACATTTTTCTTTGATTGGCGTTTGTCTGCATTCATCAAAGTAGCATTAGGTAGCCTGATTTCAGGTGTGTCCATGTAAACAGGATTGTTATGGAAATCGTTCTTACAAAGCATGTGAATGTCTTAATCAAACTATTATATTAAGGGGGGAGTGAAACTCAATATTAGGAAGGTGTTCTTTATGTTTTGTACACTAAGTGTCAGTGGAGGCTGGTGGGAGGAGCTATAGGATGGGCTCATTGTAATAGCTAGAATTGGACTAATTAATTTCATTCCAGCCATTACAATGAGCCTGTCCTGCTATAGCTCCTCACACCAGCCTCCACTGCTCAGTATATATTGACAGTCAATGAGAAAAACGTATGTGGCGTCATGTAAATAAACGTGCATGCTTACGAAGGCTGTTGCCTAAACCTGCTCATTTGACTGACTGCTGCTGATAATGACAATTCAAACTTCAAGGCTTTGGTGGTTGTCTGCGTTCTTCTCGAGTGTATTTTTATTCAAATCCAGTGTGGCCGACTGGAGTTCGTTACAGATGTAGGATCTTAATTTGATTACTCATTTGTTGCTGAGAATTTTGCTGCACAGCTAACGTTTGTAATTTGCACTTCAAAACTTGCCCCAACGGAAGAAAAAAAAGCATCAACTCCTACAAAAATGTTCATTAATTATAATCCACATTTCCTGTTGCTGCAGGATTATTTTCCTGCTGTAGCAAACTGACTCAAATTAAGATCCTACATCTGTAAGTGTAAGTCTATGGCAGGTTGCCCTTATTGCACGGATCTGCTCCTGGAGACAAATACATACACCTGGGTTAATTAATAACATTTCAATAAAATGTTATTTCTATTCCTTTCAACTCAGAAATTCGATCACACATGCATTTTATGTCCATCATCAATTCACGTTGAATGTCCACTTTGAGGTTTTCAATTTGACCAAAACCAGCTTGTACCTGTGCTGGGGGCATGATGTACTGCTCAATGTTGGAGCCGTTCACTTTCTGTGGTTCCAGGCTGTCGTCGGCGATGATGATTTTGATGTCCTTGTAATAGGTCCTTATGCTACTGATGAGGACCTGCAGCTCGGTGTATCTCAGAAACGTCTTGGTGACGATGGTCACCCGGTAGTTGATATCTGCAATGAGAGTATCTCTGGTTTAATGCAGCGACATCCGAGATCCTACTGCAATTGGAGGTGGATATGTTTGATTTGTATAATGAAAAAAATATAACCGTAACATGTAAGTGTTGGTCCCATGTTTCATGCGCTGAAATAAAAGATCCCAGAAGTTTTCCATACACACAAAAGAGTATTTCTCTCAAATGTTGTGCACAAATTTGTTTACATCCCTGATAGAGCATTTCTCCTTTTCCAAGATAATCCATCCACCTGACAGGTGTGGCATATCAAGAAGCTGATTAAACAGCATGATCATTACACAGGTGCACCTTGTGCTTGAGACAATAAAAAGGCCACTAAAATTAGCAGTTTTGACACACATCACAATGCCACAGATGTCTCAAGTTGAGGGAGCGTAAAATTGGCATGCTGACCGCAGAAATGTCCACCAGAGCTGTTGACAGATAATTAAATCTTAATTTCTCTACCATAAGCCGCCTCCGTCATTCTACAGAATTTGTCAGTACATCCAACCGGCCTCACAACAGCAGACCACATGTAACCATGCCAGCCCCGGATCTCCACATCTGGCTTCTTCACCTGCAGGATCGTCTGAGACCAGCCACCCAGACAGCTGATGAAACTGTGGGTTTGCACAACTGAAGAATTTCTACACAAACTGTCAGAAACCGCCTCAGGGAAGCACATCTGCATGCTCGCTGTCCTCACCAGCGTCTCGACCTGACTGCAGTTTGGCGTCGTCACCAACTTCTGTGGGCAAATGCTCACCTTCCATGGCCACTGGCATGCTGGAGAAGTATGCTCTTCATGGATTAATCCTGGTTTCAACTGTACTGGGCAGACGGCGTTGTGTGGACGAGCGGTTTGCTGATGTCAACGTTGTGAACAAAGTGCCACATGGTGGCGGCGGGGTTATGGTATGGGCAGGCATAAGGTACGAACACAATTGCATTTGATCTGTACACAATTCCTGGAAGCTGAAAATGCCCCAGTTCTTCCATGGCCTGAATACTCACCATATGTCACCCGTTGAGCATATTTGGGATGCTGTGGATCGACGGGTACGACAGCGTGTTCTAGTTCCCGCCAATATCCAGCAACTTCGCACAGCCATTGACGAGGAGTGGGACAGCATTTCACAGGCCACAATGAACAACCTGATCAACTCTAAGCAAAGTGGATGTGTGACGCTGCAAATTGCAAATGGTGGTCAAATCAGATACTGATTGGTTTACTGATCCACTACCTACTTTTTTTTTTTAAATGAAGGAATCTCCGCCCAACAATGCATATCTGTATTCTCAGTCATGTGAAATCCCGTATCAAGGGTCCTTTTAAGGTTTTATACACAATGTTTGCAAGTGGTAGGCACCAATATTGATAATTCAATAAGATTATGATAACTTTCATATTGGTTTATTCTCCCTGTTAACCTACACTATTATGTAAAAAAAAAAAAAAAAAAAAAAAAAAAGCATACATGACTGTTCCTGCATGCACAAACCCTGGTCACTGACCTTTACATTAGGAAAGTCTATATAACAATATGTTACCAGAGGGCCTCCCGGGTGGCGCAGTGGTTAAGGGCAGCGACCGGGAGGTCCGTGGGGCCTAG
Source organism: Oncorhynchus nerka (assembly GCF_034236695.1). Lineage (NCBI taxonomy): Eukaryota > Metazoa > Chordata > Actinopteri > Salmoniformes > Salmonidae > Oncorhynchus > Oncorhynchus nerka. The sequence continues at coordinate 20,484,728 of NC_088416.1, forward strand.
CGTCGTCCGGGTTAGGGAGGGTTTGGCCGGTAGGGATATCCTTGTCTCATCGCGCACCAGCGACTCCTGTGGCGGGCTGAGCACAGTGCACCCAGCCCGCAGTGCACCCAGCCCGTAACCAAGGTTGCCAGGTGCACGGTGTTTCCTCCGACACATTGGTGCGGCTGGCTTCCGGGTTGGATGCGCGCTGTGTTAAGAAGCTGTGCGGCTTGGTTGGGTTGTGTATCGGAGGACGCATGACTTTCAACCTTCGTCTCTCCTGAGCCCATATGGGAGTTGTAGCGATGAGACAAGATAGTAGCTACTAACAATTGGGGAGAAAAAGGAGTAAAATTCAACAACAACAAATATGTTCCCAGACAACTTCAATTGTATTTAACATCTGGCTTCCACACAGACTGTTCCTACGGACTGTTATATATTATGTTTTTTTTGTTGCTTAAGAAGCAGTGGCATGAACTTGACCAAATACCAGGATATCAAGGATCTGTAAAATATTCTGTATGGGGGAATGGTCTAAGATCCCTCCCAATGCGTTCTCCAAACTCACAAAGCATTTTAGAAAAAGTCTGTCATTATGCTCAAGTCTTTTTTTACTTCTTAAATCTATTTCTGAGCAGTTGTATTACTATAAAATAACAATCTCTCTCTTTTCTTGCATACAATATACAGCAACTCTTTTTTTTTATTTTGTAGTCTTTTTAGCTCATCTTTATCAAAAAGGTGCCAATAATTTGACCTGGCTATGTCAATACAGCAACATTGCTGATAGCAGTTAGGTGATGGCAGGTTGAAGTTGGTAAGCCAGCAGAGTTTGGGCTCATGATGAAGATGCTTTAAAAAGGTCCACTTTTCAGGAATGGAGGAAGTAGGGTCATGGAATGTTGAATTTGGCAAGCTGACAGCATGTTTGCTCTGCTTTCATATTTTCATTATATACAAGGGGTGATGTCATAATTCCTCCTGATGACCTAATCTTGGTACCTGACGATAGCGCTAAGTTTTGCCGTCTTAAAGACGCAGCCATTTGCACATATCTGTAGAAGCTTCATGACCAAAAACAACAAATTAACAATCACATTATCTTTAGTGTACCCTTTATGTCTATCCCACCACTCTGATCCCGAGTCTTGATCCTGCCCCTACGGTTGATTCATTATCCCCAATTTCACTCTTCAGATACTGTCTACAATACAAGGGAATAAAAGGGGGCCTCTCACCATTTCCTATGTCATATAAAACAGGCATTGATGTCTGCTGGATGACAATGGGGAAGACAGCCTCATGGTGTTCAAACGTGAAGTGAGCTGGTGAAAGAGCAGGGACGGGTGGCGTCATATGAGGGTCTCAGGACATGTGGAGAGAAAGACATGGGTATGGTAGGAAAGCTGGATCTATGGCCTTACCCAAGTCTCCAGTCCTCATCCGGTACACAGTGCTGGTGTAGGTCATTCGTCCCAGAAGATTGTTGAGGTCAGATAGGCTGGTAGACTGGACAGTGATCTCTTTCTCTCCCTGTCCCTCTTGGTCTCCCTCTCCAAGGGCCTTGATGGCCAGGACACCACTGGACACACGCAGAGTCACCTGCAGGTACATAACACCATAGCGTTTTCATAGACTCAGGCCAAAGGTTGAGTAGATGGACCATTTTCCACTTCTATGGAACTTATGTGATTGTGCAGTTGTTGAATCAATGTGGTTCCTGTTAGCATCTGCATACTTCTTTCTCTAATCAATTAAGTTCCCGAGAGGTGTATTGAAAGTACATTTTGCTGTTAAAAGTTAGATTGAAGCAGAAAAACACTGATTTGAGATTTAGCGTTTAGATACACAGTTCAAAAATGATTTGCATCTTTTGGAGCACAAAACGTGTAAGCATTACTGTCATTGTAGACAAATGTGAAAAATAGGTGGATGATTTGTTCTACATGGTAAAACATTCATTTGAACATGTGCCTTTAATATTTGTGAAACGGTCTGCGGATAGGCAGTTAGCTAGGAAAATATTTGGGGGAAAAAAACTTGTCAATCCTGTTCATTTCAATGCGGTCTCAAAAAGACATACCGTAACGAGGAATGAACCAGTGTGGGGGGAGAAGAAAAAACCCGGATGATTTGTTTACATAGCAGGTTAGGATAACTAACGCGGCAGGTTAGGTGAATAAACGGAGCAAGTTAGAATGGCTCAGGGTTTGCTACAGTTGTCATGGGTCCACTAAATGAAGCGGTTGTAGGCCTACTCCATCCAGTCACAACGGTAGAAGCATAAACAAACCAGCTGTGGGACAAATCATAAGTATCATAACACTGGGATGAAAGTTACAAAGGGTGAAAGTATCATGCCCATTTTCTCAGATAACTCAGAAGCTAGAATGCTGTAGTGAAGTCAGCGCGACCATCGGACCCAGAAATGTTTTTTTTTTGTTGTTGTAGAGATGTGCTTACATATGTCATTTTCTTAACCCATCTAGTGACTAAACGACAGCATAGCTTGTAAGTATCATGTTAGCTAGTCTTGGGTAAGACGAAATTTCAACTGATGACCTGGAATAAAATAAACACGTTCAAGCACTGGCCATTGCCTCTTATAATTCATATTGCTTTCATAATGTTATCTAAATGTTTAAAGATGATATGACATCTTTAAAATAATGCCTTCATTTACTTGATTAGCTTCTCACAATATGATTTTATCGACAGGTTAGTGGTTAAAAAAAATATATATGTGTATAGCTATGATTCTGGGGGTCAATTACCTCAAGCAGGATGAGTTTATATTCTCTTCACAAATGGCAAATGTTTATTCTATTAAATCACGAGGAGTACGCATGACAACGCCAACTGGCGCACATCTGATTTGTAGGGCTAAACATGAATAGTAATTTAACATTTTCATTAAATAAATGTTGGTTAATATAGCTATTATGTGATCATTTTAGTCCGATTAATAGGCAAAATAAGTTTTTAAAAAATAGTGGTTGTGCGACATTGCGATTCTGACGCATGGTTAATTTTAATGAATTTCGAACCAATATATTATTGAAGCGACACAAACAAGAAACTATGGCTGATAGTACCTTTGTTGAAAGTAAGTAGCATTACAAACCCCCAAAAAATGTAAATAAGAGATGGTGCACTTTCGGCCAGCTGTTAATTTTGCCCCAAGCCCGTTTTATTTTAGACGTGCCTGGCAGGTACAAAAGTAGTATTGTGATAGTTTCGTTTTCGGTCTTTATATTTTAAAATAATGTATGCTAGACATTTAATTAGAGTTTGTAATGGTATAGGTCATATATACTGTAAGTTGTTTATCATAAAATGTTTTCTAGCACTATCGATCTGCGTAAATAGCAAAAAAGCAACCATTTTTTTTTAAAGTGTTACTTTCATCCCCGTTCTCCCCTGCATGAAGTAAAAGCTAAGCAGAAAATGGTAGATATGACACCGGATGTAAAGAACCACCACCAAAAGGAGAAGGTAACTTAACATTAAGGGTAAAATTGACTTTGTTTGTATCCTGCGTTTGTCTGAACACTGGCTTTAGCCATAACATACACTGCATAAGTCAATAAATATCCTTAACTGTAAAGTCTTACCAGAGAGTCCAATCAAACACCAACAAAGAGGTGTTCATTACAACATGGAGAACAGAAGACCAATAACCCCAGTATACATTCAAAGCGTTTCGAACCAACCTTGTAACTTTGTCTTTTGGCTGCATGAAGAGCTAAACCTGAAATAATATTTTTATTGCACAATTTAAATATCGAATTACTAAATCTATTGTGTAACTGCTTTGCAAAGAACATACTATATATACACACAGTTAGTCTATATTGATGGACGGTACATAAACAAATGGCTATTGCATAGGCTACCTGGTATCAATGTCTTCTGAAGAGGGACAACAGTGAACCCCTGGATTGGATATTGAAGAGGGGTGTTGGATGGAGCTAAAATAAGCCTGTTCAGACTGGAGCTTGTCCTAAGGGGATGATCAAATGGTCCCATTAATGTTTCCTGAGTACAGCACGTACAGTTGGCCGTGCGCTTGTGCATATCTAAGGCATACCAATCCATTTGGTGAGTATTCTACCATTCTTGAAATGGAAGAATATCATGTCCAGAAATGACCTGCTTGCCAGTGTAACGGAATTACAATAAACTAACTCCACAGTTGGCTTGAAATGTTTCATGGGTGGCGGTCACGAGTGTTGCGAAGCACAGGTCTCGTGTTTGTGCCGGGGGGAGTACTCGCTAAGCTACGTGATTTCCGTAACACCAGGTTACATCTGTAGTTTTTTCACCCACCTGATATGATGCTTCCTGTACTCCTCAGCTCTTCGTTTGACTATGTCATCATACTGGTCTTTTGGAAGGTGATCTTTCAGTACCAACACTCCGCCTCCCTGACAGGTGCAATTGGGTTGTCTGAGACTGATGGATGGTACGGCTCTATTGATTCGCAGGGACAAATAGAACACAATCAGCAAGAACTGAGAAGGTTCCATTGCTGAAGATAGAGGACCAATATACAATTTTAAAACTGGTACAGTACTTTATTGATTTTCGCGATGGCAGAACAGTCTTTAAAAAAAAATAGTGTGTTTTCAGGCTTCACCATAACCGGTGAAAGTCTTCCAACTACAAGTTCAAACAAACAGTTGCTGATAAAGAAAAAGGTACCTTATTTGCTGAGGAACTAATTGATCGGTGTGTTCTTCAGTTGTGCTATAGTGGTACATGAAGTAGTACATCACTGATGCGGACAGACAGAAAATAACTAGGACAAGAACCTGCTTGCACCTTCCCATCTGTAGAAGACTGTCCATCTGTAGAAGACAAGAGCATCATATTCTGACCAGGGAAGCAATGTAAAATCTTGAAGTGGCTACCCACTGGGATCAAACAATCAACGTTATGGTCATCATACATATAGGATTTTCAAAAAGTCATCAATCTAAAGAAAGACATTTCGTGGATTTCTTAACCTAAATCCAATGACATGGTTCCACGTTTTGTTGATTTCACTTTCCAAATAGCTTGTTGACAAACTCAATCACATGAACATCAAAACTAGGCATCTGGGCCCCGTGGGTAATGTGCTTTCTCACTCATAAATTACAGCTCTGCTACTAAGACTTCACAGGGCAGCTTATTATTTTTTTGCCAAATGTTTCAAACACCATGCAAGTTCTGCAAATACAGTCATACCATATATATATATATATATATATTATATATAAAATGACAGATGGGATGAAAACAGGAGATTGATACAATTTTATAAATTAATTTTATAAATTAATTAAGCAAGAAATGGCGGTGGAAACGTCTTTCTTTATGCGGAAATATTGATATAATAACCATCATATAGAAAGTAATCTTACAGTCACGGATATGGTGTGTTGTCCTCCCACAACGACTCGGGAAACCAGCCAGTTTATTAGGATACAGATTAAATAAATGATCTTCACAGGGCAGTGAAAGTACACTGAAATCAGCTTGATGCTCCTTTCCAATAAATATTGAGGGTCTTATTCTGGTGACATGACGGTCGATGCTTGACTGCCGTTCGGGGCTTAAATTTGAGCCCTATGCACCCCTGGTAATAACCATACTTTTCCCCAACAGAAATTATTGACAAATGTATTCTAGTAAATTGTAACATAAGGAATATATACAGTATCCCTTTGAATAAGGCACATGTGGATCGGTTGTTCTGAGGAAGTAATGAGAAACATTTTTTCCTATTGGAGAGTCAACTGGATTAAGTGAGGGTAGCTCAAGAAGGTGAGGTCTGGATCCACCTCTAAACAACAAGAGTTCCAGATGGAATAGCGTCAAAGACTATGGCGAACTCTCTAGGTGTGAGCTATATTGTAACGAGATAAAACATTCCTCATAATTGAATAACAATCCTTCTGCATTAAAAAGTTGACTCACCAGGAGGATATGAAAAAAATAAGACTCGTTTATATACAAAATATCCTTACTGTTCCAAATTAAATACCAATGCGGGGGGAGTACACACACACACACACATATATAAATATATATAATGACCATGCTAGCCAATGAAAAGCAGATAATTTTGCAGGAATCTTATCAATGTAATAGTTACAAAGTAACATAAAATGGAAGCCGATATTTATTTGTCAAACGGCAGCCAAGGATCGATCATAATTTCATCAGAATAAGACCCTCGATTTTTATTAGAGTATAAAACTCAATCACAACATTTTCACCACCCTGTGAAGTTCATAACATATTTTAAGCTAATAAACTGCATGCTTTCATGAGTCATAGTAGGGGTACAACACCACACCATCGCGTGACCCCATGTTTAATATGATGGTTATGATATCAATAATTGCCGCATAAAGGAGTTTCACCGCCATTTCTCGCAAAATTACCGAGACAAAAAGATCCTACCTTGTCTAGTGCATTTTGTTTTTGTCGAAATTTGGAAAGTTTACCGGCAAATTTGCCTGACAACATTTTTTATCCTATAAGACAATATGCAAATGTTTACAATTCATTTAATGAAAGTTCCGTAGGTCTACTATAGGGCTAAATATATGCCTTGACGCATACTAGCCTACACAAATGGAAAGCAATATCAATTATGCGAACTACATTTTAAAACTGCTTAGTGAAAAGGCTAAAATACAAACCTTTTTGCACACAATTCTACGATGGTCCAGTCATTTAACTGAAGAAAAAAAAAAAAATCTACAGCAGATCTGTTCAGAGGTTAAACCAAAGATTATGGATATATTGACAAGACACACGTCTCTCTGCCCTAACAATGAGTCGTTGTCAGCAAAGCAGAATTATTGTAACCCTTTTTTGAATATTCGATAAGTTTGTTGACGTCAACCGCCTCTATTCAATGGAGAGAGATACTATTGTAACCCTTGTTATGTTGGTGCTTTGAGTCCATATCCTTCCGCCCCCTGATATTAATGTACCTAGGCTATTCAAATTAGATGTGTACGTGTTTTAGGAATGCTGCCGAGACACGTAGTGGCATCCATGCTCATCGTACACTACTGTGGATCAAAAACGTCACATAGGTAAGCAATACTTCTGTGAGCTGTTTTATATTGATTTATATTTACTTATATAACGTAGTTTCATGGTTAAATGGTGTGAAAGTGATTAGTGAAAATATGTTAGTATTTAGAGTGCATTCGGAAAGTATTCAGACCCCTTGACTTTTTCCACATTTTGTTAAGCATTATTCTAAAATGTATTAAATTGTTTTTTCCCGCATTCAAATCTCCACACAATACCCCATAGTGACTAAGCAAAAACAGACCAGTTTAGATTTTTTTTAGCAAATTTATGAAAATAAACAGAAATATCACATTTAGATAAGTATTCAGACCCTTTACTCAGTATTTTGTTAAAGCCCCTTTGGCAGCGATTACAGCCTCAAGTCTTCTTGGGTATTACGCTACAAGCTTGGCACACCTGTATTTGGGGAGTTTTTTAAATGTTTCTCTGCAGATGCTCTGCACAGCTATTTTCAGGTCTCTCCAGAGATCTTAGATTGGGTTCAAGTCCGGGCTCTGGCTAGGCCACTCAAGGACATTGAGACTTATCCCAAAGCCACTCCTGCACTGTCTTGGATGTTTGCTTAGGGTCGTTGTCCTGTTGGAAGGTGTACCTTCACATCAGTCTGAAGTCCTGAGCAGGTTTTCAACAAGGATCTCTCTGTACTTTGCACCATTCATCTTTCCCTCAAACCTGCCTAGTCTTCCTGTCCTGGCCACTTAAAAACATCCCCACAGCATGATGCTCCCACCACCATGCTTCACTTTAGGGATGGTGCCATGTTTCCTCCATATGTGACGCTTGCCATTCAGGCCAAGGAGTTCAATCTCGGTTTCATCAGACCAGAGAATCTTGGTTTATATTTTATTAGGATCCCCATTAGCTGTTGCAAAAGCATCAGCTACTCTTCCTGGGGTCCACACAAAACATAATACAGAACATTTTTAAAGGCACACATATCCTACATATCAATTCATATACACAAACTATCTAGGTAAAATAAGGGAGAGGCATTGTGCCGTGAGGTGTTACTGTTTTCTTAAACCAAGTTTGCTGTTTATTTAAGCAATAGTTTGTTGTTGATGTGGACACCAAGGAACTTGAAGCTCTCAACCGGTTCCATTATAGCCCCATCGATGAGAATGGGGGCGTGCTCGGTCCTCCTTTTCCTGTAGTCCACAATCTTCTCATTGGTCTTGGTTACGTTGAGGGATAGGTTGTTATTCTGGCACCACCCGGCCAGGTCTCTGACCTCCTCCCTATAGGCTGTCTCGTCGTTGATCAGGTGTTGTGTCATCTGCAAACTTAATGATGGTGTTGGAGTCGTGCCTGACCATGCAGTCGTGGGTGAACAGGGAGTACAGGAGGGGACTGAGCATTAGAGAAGCTTCCATTAAAGAACACCTTTGAGTTATATTAGATAGACAGCTCTGAATCCACGATATGGGAACAAGATTATCCACATGTATCGATTACATTTTTTCCTAATACTGTTGAACTAAAGCTGTATCCATACCCATTGGATGCAGTGATCACAATATAGTGGCTATGTCCAGGAAAGCCAAAGTTCCAAAAGCTGGGCCTAAAATAGTGTATAAGAGAACATACAAAAGATTTTGCTGTAAGTCTTATGTGGATGATGTTTGTTGTAGAAATTCTAATCGATAATGAGGAGACACAAGATATCACCAATCAGGATATTACTTTATTCAAAACGTATTAAAGGAAAGCAGGTCACACCACACACAAGTGAATGATGTGAGTGCTCTGCAATAACGATGGCTGGTCGACACAACACTTGACTGTTGGGTTGAGAGCCCTGACACAAAGAATACAAATATATTTCATAGCAAAGACACACCACCTTAGTCTACATGACAGATGTGTGGAATGGGTCAAAAAGGTTAGGATTCATATGAAAGAAATGAATCATTCATAACAGACAGTATCTGCTGTAAAGACTGTTCCCATTGTGTGGAAACATCATTATCCATACCCAAGCCATCTACACCCTGGTACCTCCCATTACACAAACATCAACTGTCTATGGAATGTGGGCTCCGAGAGAGGACAAGACCATCATAAATAAGTTGCTAGAGTTCAAGCTCAGAAGCTTCTCTCAGTTCACACAGACACAATAGAGTTCTAAGAACCCTATTCCACTGGTTCTCGATCCTGGTCCCGGGGACCTGAAGGAGTGCACATTTTTGTTTTTGCCCTAGCACTATAGTCGTGACCAAAAGTTGAGAATGATACAAATATTAATTTCCACAAAGTTTGCTGCTTCAGTGTCTTTAGATATTTTTGTCAGATGTTACTAAAGTATAATTACAAGCATTTCATAAGTGTCAAAGGCTTTTTCAATTACATGAAGTTGATGCAAAGAGTCAACACTTCCAGAGTTTACCCTTCTTTTTCAAGACCTCTGCAATCCGCCTGGGCATGCTGTCAACTAACTGGGCCACATCCTGACTGATGGCAGCCCATTCTTGCATAATCAATGCTTGGAGTTTGGCAGAATTTGTGGGTTTTTGTTTGTCCATCCGCCTCTTGAGGATTGATCACAAGTTCTCAATGGGATTACGGTCTGGGGAGTTTCCTGGCCATGGACCCAAAATATCGATGTTTTGTTCCCCGAGCCACTTTGTAGCGGTATTTATTAGAGAGGGGTAAAGAAAGATTTTGTTCGGGCGCCAGGCAGGTATTAACCATGCCGAAAGGAAAAAGAGTAGAATAGAGAGAGTACCACTACCAGACCCACACACATCAGCAGAAGAGACTGCCTAGAGTGTAGCCTGTTTATCAGATAGCCAGTGGAGAGAAAAAAGAATACACACCATATAAAACCCACATTACAGCACAGGGGTAACCCAAACAAGAATACCTCATACAATAATACTAATAATGGCAGAGCAATTCAACAGCAACTTCATACAAGAACGAACCCAGTCAACAACATAGGATTTGCAATAATCTGTATTATTTTCTAGTGGATGAGTGCACAGGGTATGAATGTGGGGGGTGTTCATCGACACAACAAAGGCCTTAAAAATGTCCAGTCTTCTCGGCCACATGTCATTAGTACACCCCACCTCAATACAGTTCACATAATATACAACTTGCAAGTAACCTACTAAAATGTCCATCCAAATACTTCTGGCAGAGAAATAATAGTCCAGCTCTAATGAACTTCAATGGGAAGTGCATTTGAAAAATAGAGAGTCTGTTGCAGGGTAAAGCACTGGAATGAGAGGGAAGAGAAAGAGAGAGAAAAAGATCAATCTTAGCTGTGGTCTTCAGGCCTGCCGGTGTCTGACTGTCCGATGGTTTGTTGGTTTGTTTGTTAAAGCTTCGCAACAATGTTGCTACTAATCCATGCGATCCATAACGGGCGCGGTCCCAAACAAAAACAACCACGATCTAAAGCGATCACACCGATGATTGAGTTAAATACGTTATAAACTACAAACGCTGAAAACAAACAAAACTTCTGCAGCACAGCACACACAATCAAACTGTCGCGCCACCCAAGAGTTCCTCCCCAAAGAGCTGAACAAGCTCTCTTTATTTCCTCCTTCCTTACTGCTCATGCGCTCTTAAAGTGGCAGCGCACGGTGAAGGCTCAGAGCAGATTTCGCCACAACTTAGTTATTACTTTTGCCTTATGACAAGGTGCTCCATCATGCTGGAAAAGGTATTGTTCGTCACCAAACTGTTCCTGGGTGGTTGGGAGAAGTTGCTCTCGGAGAATGTGTTGGTACCATTCTTTATTTATGGCTGTGTTCTTAGGCAAAAACGTGATTGAGCCCACTCCCTTGGCTGAGAAGCAACGCCACATTACCCCAGTCCTCAGCATTCCAATCCCTGTACCTTTTGCAGAATATCAGTCTGTCCCTGATGTTTTTCCTGGAGAGAAGTGGCTTCTTTGCTGCCCTTATTGACACCAGGCCATCCTCCAAAAGTCTTCGCCTCACTGTGAGTGCAGATGCACTCACACCTGCCTGCTGCCATTCCCGAGCAAGCTCTGTACTGATGGTGCCCCGATCCCGCAGCTGAATCAAGTTTAGGAGACGGTCCTGGTGCTTGCTGGACTTTCTTGGGCTCCCTGAAGCCGCCTTCACAACAATTGAACTGCTCTCTTTGAAGTTCTTGATGATCCGATAAATGGTTGATTTAGGTGCAATCTTACTGGCAGCAATATCCTTGCCTGTGAAGCCCTTTTGTGCAAAGTAATGATGACGGCACGTGTTTCCTTGCAGTTAACCATGATTGACAGAGGAAGAACAATGATTCCAAGCACCACCCTCCTTTCGAAGCTTCTAGCCTTGTCAACACTCAAACCTGTGTTAACGAGAGAATCACTGACATGATGTCAGCTGGTCCTTTTGTGGCAGGGCTGAAATGCAGTGGAAATGTTTGTTTTTTTTTGGGGGGGGGGGGGGGGGGGATTCAGTTCATTTGCATGGCATAGAGGGACTTTGCAATTAATCTGATCACTCTTTGTAACATTCTGGAGTATTTGCACATTTCCATCATACAAACTGAGGCAGCAAGACTGAAGATTAATATTTGTGTCATTCTCAAAACTTTTGGCCATGACTGTACACAGCTGATTCAAATGATCATCTCATCAAAAGGCTCTGATGATTTGACTCAGGTGTCTAGTGCAAAAACGTGCAACCTTTTGGGTCCCCAGGACCTGGATTGAGAACCACTGCATTCTGTTGCATTAAACAACCATTTGATGCAATAACAATATAGTAATTTCCCCACCATACGTTCAAAATGTTTGTTGGTCTGATTAATATCCTGCACTTGATGAATTTATGAAATTGCTTCTTCCAATTAGTGATAAACATGCACCCGTTAAGAAACTGACTGTTAGAACTGTTAAGGCTCCGTGGATTGATGAGGAATTTAAAAACTGTATGGTTGAAAGAGATGTTGCAAAAGGAGTGGATAATAAGACTGGCTGACTTGTGAAATGATGTGACTAAACTCAACAAGAAGAAGAAACTGAATTATGAAGCCAAGATCAATGATATAAAGAATGATGGGGAAAAAAACAGAGTACTTAAAAATAAAATTATGGGCAGAGAGACAAATTCAACTCCATTACGTCATCGAATCATTACAAAACTATTTGATTTTGCCAATTATTTTAATCGTTACTTCATTGGTAAAGTTGGCAAACTTAGGCAGGAAATGCCAACAAGGAACAGTGAGCCATCGTATTCATGCATAGAAAAACTAATAACGATAGAAAAGCTTGCAACTTTAAACTTTGTAAAGTTAGTGTGGGAGAGGTGGAAAATATATTGTTATCGATCAATAATGACAAACCTCCTGGCATTGACAACTTAGATGGAAAGCTACTGAGGATGGTAGCTGACTCTATAGCCACTCCTATTTGTCATATCTTTAATCTGAGCCTAGAAGGAAGTATTTCGCCTCAGGCCTGGAAGGAAGCCATAGTAATTACACTACCCAAGAGTTGTAAAGAGGCTTTTATTGGTTCTAACAGCATATTTATAAACTTGCTGCCAGCTCTTAGCAAACTGTTGGAAAAAAATGGTGTTTCACCAAATACAATGCTATTTATCTGTAAACAAATTAACAACAGACATTCAGCATGCTTAAGGAGAAGGGTACTCAACATGTACTGCACTGACACAAATGACGATTTGTTGTGTTAGGTTCTTATTTTTCAGAGTAAATGACTCACGGACACTAGAGAAGCTTTAACCAAGTTTAAGTCTTCCCAAAGGTTCTGTACAGCTGTAATTAGACAGCAAAAAAAAAAAATACACATCTCATCAGTTATATACAAATCCTACTTAAAACACTTCTGTCTTTCTTCAGAGAACCATTAACTTCCGACATAGGAAATGAAAGGGACTGGGTTCTATCATTCATTTACTACCTCAACGATATATATATTATGGCTTTTCAACCTCTACCATATCGTGGATTCAGATCTATCTTTCTTTAATGGAAGCTTCTCTAATGTCAAACATGTCAAGTACGGCGTACCAATGACCTGCCACTGGCATTAAACAAAGCATGTGTGTCACTGAAACCCTTAACAAAGAGTTGCAATCTGTTTTGGAATGGGTGGCCAGTAATAAACTGGTCCTGAACATCTCTAACACTAAGTGCATTGTATTTGGTACAAATCATTACCCAAGTTCTAGACCTCGGCTGAATATGGTAAACAATGGTGTGGCTGTTGAACAAGTTGAGGAGACTAAATTACTAGGCGTTACCCTAGAGACTGTAAAATATCATATTCAAAACTTATAGATGAATTGGTTGTAAAGATGGGGAGAGTGTTATAAAACCTCCAGGGTGCACTATTGTGGCAGGCATTGATGCATTAACAGCCCCTCTATTGACTTTTATTGACTTTTTTTAATGAGACGACTCGCAAAACGGCTCCACTCCTTTGTAAAGGACACCAGAAGTGTCCTAAGAATACTTTGTTAGTTGCTTATGATGTTGAGTCGTTACACAAATATTCCACACGAGGGCGGTATTGAAGCTATGGAACATTTTCTTCTGCAACGTGATCCTAATGAACTACCTTCCAGTGCATCCATTATAGCATTGGTCTAAATAGTACACACACACACACTTCATGTTTCTAAATTATTTCTTTATTCAGACGAAGGGTACTGCTATGGGATCCCCCAATGGCTTTTAACTACGCTAATTTGTATGTGGGTTACATAGAGAAACAGTCCATTTTCAATTCTCTCAAATGTTTTCTTGCCTAACATTATTTGGAAACGGTATATTGATGATATTTTTGTTCAATGGAGGGGTGATGTAAAACAGCTCCAGGTGTTCCATACTTTTCTTAACTCCTGTTTTGAGCATCTGATACACGTCAAAATCAGTTTCATTGATCTTCAGATCTTGTGTGAAAATCATGTTCTATACACTGATCTTTACAGGAAACCTACTGATCGTAACAGTTTGTTGAGGGCTGATAGTTGTCACCCACTTCCCTTGAAAAATAGTGTGCCCTACAGCCAATTCTGTCGAGTCAAAATAATTGGTAAAAAAAGAAAAAGGATTTCGACAGAAATATGCCTGAGATGCAAAGAAAATTCAAGTAGAGGGGGTACAAAAATGGTCAGATAAATACTGCCATTGAGAAAATTCAAAACATGACCTGTTTCAAGGTGATTCTAGCAAAAATAAACATTCTTGCGTTCTAACTTCCCGCTAATCAGTGCTCTGAACAAATTAAGGGAATTGTTCAAGCATTGGCAGATTCAAAGAACCGATGATGGTTCGAAAACACATTTCCGATACTTTCCCTTGGTCGTATTCTCGCGGGGCAGACACCCCAGAAATAAATTGGTAAACTCTGATTTACCACCCCAAGATATCCCTGCACAACGTCTATTTGCTCCCCTACTGGATGGAAACTACAAGTGCAATGGCTGTGCTCAATGCAATGGCACTTATAAATGTAGATCCTTTAAAACACCCCCAAACAGGGAAACAGATCCCAATCAAAAGGAGTCATTACGGGCTCCACTTAGACAGTTATTTATATTATAACTTGTCCTTGTGGTAAAAATTATCTGGGTAAAACAAAGCGCGAATTAAAAGTACGTATCTCGGAGCATCATTAGGTGCAAAAACTAGACACCCAGTTGCGGCCCACTTTATGGAACAAATCCACTCCATTTCGTCTCTACGTTATATTGGCCTCGAACATGTCACCCTCCCCAGGAGAGGGGGTGACCTCGACAATGTATTGTTAAAACGAGAGGCTGCCCTTGCTCCCTTCGCGCTCAACGTAGACTTTGATCTGAAGCAATTCTTGTGATTTTGCTATTGTAAATGTTTGTAGGCCTATGTAGCCAAATGGTATCTATGATCGTACGCTATCCATTTATGTTCTTTGTATGCTATTTTAATATATGATAATTAAACAATGATATCAGGCCACACCCGGCCATGATTACAGGCATCGGTGTGCAGTGTTGCCAATTTAGCGACTTTGTCGCTATATTTAGCGAGTATTCAGACCCCTCTAGCGACAAAAGAAAAACAGAACCTAAAGCGACTAGCGACAAATCTAGCTACTTTTTCTGGTGTTATTGGAGACTCTGACGTGAAAACACGTATCGTTCTTACTCATCTCAACGAGCAGCGGGTGCCCACCCCCGTCCCAAAGCACTCTCAGCCGCCCAGTATTCGCGCTGCAGTCAGAGCAGGAGATGTTCACCCCTCCGCGTCCAGACTGGAAATGAATCGCGCATGCGGGAAGCCGCCGCTGGCTGATCCCGCCCTGGCTTACATTACATTATTATTATTTATTTTTTTACAATTAACCGGATTAGGGCCAGACTAGTTACCATCATTTTCTCACATTGCCATTGACAGTTTGTTTCTATTGTGTTTTTAGATTGTATACGTAAAAACATGTTATGGTCAAAAATGTTCATGTTTTACTGTGACTTGTTGTAGGCTCCTAAGTGGACCACAAGGTTCAAAACCAAAACAAATTAAGAAAAATAAACAAAAAAATGAAAATAAAAACCGAAGTAACTCCGGCAGAGTGTCTATTTTGGGTAACTTTTGCCGGTCCCAAACCCGGATAAAAGAGGAGGGTTGGAATTGTGACATAAAAAAATAAAAAAAGAATCGACAGAAGAAAGTTCATTTGTAATTCTAAACATATTGAGGGTGTTTTTTTACTCACTTTTTGTCTCTCCCAAGACGTTATTCTTCTCTCCTGCAGCGTCCATCACAATTACATTCACATGGTAAATTATGCAAATTGACCGATGGCGTCATTTAGTGAATTTTAGGACAGCCAATAGCTACTTTCCATACCTGCTAAATTGGTTAGGTTTCACCAACAAGCTTTAATGGCCTGGAAAATATGTTTCCTGCACATAAAGCTCCTTTGTGGAATAATTCAGACATAACTGTAAGGAATAAGTAATTGTTCTACCCCAGCTGGCATGAGAGGAATATTGACTTTGTTCTTGATGTTTTCGACAACAAGGGTAATATTCTCACATATGAACAATTTATAACATTGAAAGAGTTTCCAATACCTTTCAAAGAGTTTATTTCTGTGATCAAAGCTGTTCCCGGTGGTCTAACTACACTAATGAAAACTCATCTTAGTTTTGGTAATGATCACAAAGTTTATCCAGAACTCAGATTGGAAAGTGTCGGCTTACTTGAGAGATCTTGAGGTAACAAATATATAAGACAAATCCTTCATTCACAAAACCAACTCACACAGAGAGGAAAGTTTTTCTGGAACATGCTTATTCCTGACATTGCCTGGAAAAATGCATGGTTAAGACCTTAAAAACATTGTATACCAAACAAAGTTAAGGAAGTGCACTTCAAAATGTTACATAAGATATATCCGTGTAATTCTATAATATCCAAATTTGTGGCTATTGATGATATCTGCGTTTTCTGTGAAAAACAAGGTGAGAATCTGTCTCATTTGTTCTTTGAATGTAAATTTGTGTCATTTTGGGAAAACCTTGCAAAATACTTATTTACCATTATGAAAATGACCTATGTTTTTGACAAGAAAGATATATGTTACTATTGCAATGATAACAAGACCACTGAAATTATTGTAATTTTTTAAAATTCTTGTTGCCAAATACTTCATACACAAACAAATATTCCAAAATTCTATACCAAAATTACAAATTTTTGGGATTGAATTGAACTCTTTTATTAAAACATTAACCATAGTAAACAATAACAAGAATAACATCTTCCTAAATCATTACAATAAGATTTTCTCAGAGTAATTACAATTGCACTAGAATTGTTTGTTTTATTTAAATATTTGTTGTTTGTTCCAGTATTTTCTCATTAATACCTGCGTTCTGTTTTGATGTAATGTTTTGATGTAAGAATGTAAATTGTTGATCTGTATTTTGAATAAAATAAAATACTTTTAAAAATAAAATGAATCTGCCAACAATTTAATTTATTTTTAAATAAAAATAAATAGCTACTTTCCTTACTGAGGAGTTGGCAACACTGCCTATGTGTGTCTTTTGACACTATATAAATTAGTCATCCCCCGCAGTGTTTTGTCGTTATACCCTGATGAAGACAGCTTGTCTGTCGAAACCTATATAAATATTGATGCATCTGAGCCCATAGAGTGTGCGGCACTCCTTTAGTTTTTCAAGTGTTCCACTCCGCTAGCCAACACCTCGCCTAAATTGGTGTGCGTTTCTTTCGCTTCCAGAAAGACACATTCAACTTCATATTTCATCGAATCAGATGGCTTATTCATCACAAAACTATTTGATTTTGTCAATTATTTTAATGGTTTCTTCATTGGCAAAGTGAGCAAATTTAGGCATTGACAACTTAGATGGAAAGCTGCTGAGGATGGTAGCTGACTCTATAGCCACTCCTATTTGTCGTATCTTTAATCTGAGCCTAGAAGGAAGTATTTCGCCTCAGGCCTGGAAGGAAGCCAAAGTAATTCCACTACCCAAGATTTGTATAAAGCAGCTTTTATTGGTTCTAACAGCATATTTATAAACTTGCTACCAGCTCTTAGCAAACTGTTGGAAAAAAATGGTGTTTCACCAAATACAATGCTATTTATCTGTAAACAAATTAACAAGACTATAAGCATGCTTATAGAGGTCACTCAACATGTACTGCACTGACACAAATGACTGATGATTGGTTGAAAGAAATTGATAATAAGAAGATTGAAGGAGCTGTACTGCAAGATTACAGTGCCGCCTTTGATATCATAACCTGTTGTTTAAAAAAAACGTATTTGTGTTATGGCTTTTCAAACTCTACCATATCGTGGATTCAGATCTATCTTTCTTTAATGGAAGCTTCTCTAATGTCAAACATGTAAAGTATGGCGTACCAATGACCTGCCACTGGCATTAAACAAAGCATGTGTGTCCATGTATGCTGATGATTCAACCAGACACGCATCAGCAACCACAGCTAATGAAGTCACTGAAACCCTTAACAAAGAGTTGCAATCTGTTTTGGAATGAGTGGCCAGTAATAAACTGGTCCCGAACATCTCTGGTACACAATCTGGTAATGAATGGTGTGGCTGTTGAAGAAGTTGAGGAGACTAAATTACTAGGCGTTATCCTAGAGACTGTAAAATATCATGGTCAAAACACAAAGATGAATTGGTTGTAAAGATGGGGAGAGGTCTGTCCGTAATAAAGAGATGCTCTGCTTTTTTGACACCACACTCCAAAAAG
Source organism: Oncorhynchus nerka (assembly GCF_034236695.1). Taxonomy (NCBI): domain Eukaryota; kingdom Metazoa; phylum Chordata; class Actinopteri; order Salmoniformes; family Salmonidae; genus Oncorhynchus; species Oncorhynchus nerka. The sequence continues at coordinate 20,503,051 of NC_088416.1, forward strand.
CATGTCCTGTGGGCTCTAGATTTGTCTAATCATAATTATTGTCCAGTTGTGTGGTCGAGTACTGCAAGGAAAGACCAAGTTAAGCTGCAGCTGGCCCAGAACAGAGCGGAACGTCGTTCTCTTCATTGTATTCAGGTGGCTGATATAAATACTATGCATGCCAGTCTCTCTTGGCTGAGTTGAGACTGACTGCATCACTTCTTCTTATAAGTAACATTGTGTTGAAAATCCCAAATTGTTTGCACAGTCAATTTACACACAGCTCTGACACACACGTACCCCACCAGACATTCCACCGGGGGTCTTTTCACAGTCCTCAAATCCAGAAAATATTCAAGAAAGCATATAGTATTATGTAGAGCCATTATTGCATGGAACTCATATTGATCAAATCAACAGCAAACCTGGTTTCAAAAAACAGATAAAGCAACACCTCACGGCACAATGCCTCTCTCCTATTTGACCTAGGTAGTTTGTGAGTACCTATTGATATGTAGGCTGTGTGTGCCTTAATTTTTTTTTTTTTTAAACAATGTGATGTAGCTCTGTCCTTGTCTACTAATGTTCTGTATTATGTAACGTTTCATGTTGTGTCGCTAGAGGGGTCTGAATACTCACTAAATATAGCAACCAAGTCACTAAGATGGCAACACTGTTCAGGGGACGCGCTGCTGTAACTGAAAAGCTGCCTTTCCAGAGCGTGAGCTGATGTTTTAACTAATAAATTGGTTGCCTCTTCACCCCCCCCACCAGCCCAACTTTTCTCATCGGATCTACACGAATCACGTAGGTCCGCTATTTTGGATTCAAAACAGCGAATTTCACCGAAAGGTGACTAGTTTGCATCCCTTGTCCATTGGATTGTTGCAGTGAATTTAAGGCATTCATGGAATTCCAGACAAAATCCACAGTAGGTCTGTGTGTTTCAAAATGTAAACTTTAATTCCATGTAAATTACACGTTGAACCAATGGCTGATCATTTTTATACATTTCAACTATTGTTCAAAATATGCATGTTGTAAACCTCCAGAATGTATGAAGTCAATTACTGTTTTTTGTCCCCCAGATGACTAAAATCATGCCCATTTTAAATCAGTTAATTTGATTGGCAATCTTTTGTGCATTTAACAGTAGAGGTCAGCCATGTAAAAGGCTAGCTGCATTTTTTAGATTACCTTGGTCCTTGAATGGACTACCGTAACTCCAAAACCAGCATTGAGTCTATTTGAAATTCTTGAGATTCAAGTAAAAAAATGTCACATAAAAATGTAAACTTCACATTTGTTGTAGAGTTAAGACAAAAGTGTAAAAAAAAAAAAAAATGATACTGGCATTGACCACTGTGGTTAATCCAGCATGAAAGTGACCGAATGCTGGATCTACACTGAAGAAATACCCTTTGAAATGTAAACATTGGCATAAGTCTCTTAAAGCACCATCTTGAAATGTTTGTATTTGAAACATATTTCTGAAATGTAAAAAAAAAAAAATTATAATTAAAAAGCTCCAAGATGAAAAAGGGAAGCCACTCTATAAACTCCAGAAGACATTAATCTCTCATCATGTATTTCTTAAATTAGATTTTGCTTCAGGGCTTTCTAAGGGCCAAATCATAACTTGAGATCTGCCTTCAACACTCACATATCCCCCAATGACATCAATCCAAGGTGCACAGAGTGTGAGTTTTGAGCATGTACCTCAATTTGGGATTTGGCCCAAGCACAGTAGTGAAATCAACTACATGAGGGGGGTGAATCCAGACTAAATGTACAACCTTTTCCACCAAACAAACCTTCAGCAGCCAGAGTGCTGAAGGCACGCTTACTGCAATTCTGCCAGATCCAAATATAACCACCGCAGTCTAACCCAAGATGCTCTCTGGCACTCAAAACAATGACCTACTGCACCAAGCCACCAAGCAATACCACATCAAATTGACCAGAAAACAGTTTGTCAATGGGAGGAACTGCTTATTTTAGCATGGTGTTCTGCAACCATTTATTTAGGCTTGGAGGAGGAATGTTGGGAGAGTTCATTCAGGATCCTGGGGGTGGCTGCTGGGGGGCTCCCCCCATTATCGGACCGTGGAAGGAGTCTGGAACACGTTTGGCATACTCTACGAGCTGGTACGACTCCCTGATGTCTGAGAGGCCGAACCAAAATACAATCCAGCTGCCGTTGACAAAGCTTCCGTCGCAATGCTTGAAGTACCTGAGGATAGGTGGAGAAAAGGAAGGAAAAATAAATGTTTTAAAGAAAGAGACAACCCTGTACACAGCAGTGAGTCTAGGTGTTGGTTCAGGCAGGGACAACTAGTATCCAAAACATCTACATTAGAAAGACAGAGCATGACTTTTATTTTTAATTCACAGTTTAACATTTTTTTTTTTATGCATTTTTTGGTAGTGAAAAAAAAAGAAGACAAATTGCCCCGCAGAATTGGAGAGAAAATCTTCTAGATACTCTCAACTTGACTCTGATACTTCAGCCATTATGTGGGGCCAAAACAGCCATAAGTCATGTTTCTTGTGTCCATTGTGCAGTGTCATGTTCTCCTCACCAGGGGTTGATGCGGTTGGTGGCGCGGGACCTCCAGAAGAGCTTGCCCAGGTCCTGCCTGATACACTCCCACAGGATCTGGCTGGTGCCCTCACCCTGCTTGCTGCTGCTCACCACAAACTTGTCCAGATAGGGCGTATCGCTGCTCAGAGGCTCCCTGGTGATGATGGCTGCTGCACTGTACCTGCAGGTGATAGAACATTCCATGTTGCGGTTTCTTTGAGACACGGGCAAGGTTCCCGTTCTTTACCTACCCTTCTCCAGTAGCGTGGACTCGTTCACTCCTCCTCATGCATTGAAAATCATTGGGTTGGTGTAAGCATGGCTGGAGGAAGTTTCCTTCCACTGCCATATTCCTCACAATATTTTTTTTTGTTCATCTATGAGAGCGGATTGTACAAGTTTACACATCTGGAGAAGGGTAGAGAATCGGAATGTAGCCACAGATCAGGAAAAGGCCAAGGAAAAAAGGATGCCACACATGAAGACGTGTGTGTGTGTGGGGGGGGGGGGGGGGCTACCCTTCAGAGAGGTAGATGGAGTGGAGGCGGCCTTTGAGTGACTCAATGTAGTCCTCCCTCAGGTTCTTTTCGAAAGACTTGTTTATCAGGGCCAGTAGGCGGTCTAGGTCTATGTCATCCAGAGTGCTGTACCTGGCCAAACAAAAGGATAGAAAGAGAGATGGTATAATTGTAGTTGTGATTAACTTTGCATCACTTTTAACAGACACCTGACAAGCTCAACTATCTATGACAAGACCCTTGGGATGACAGGCATCACCCGTCTCAAAGTCAGAATTAATTCATTGGCTGACGGGGGAAAAGTCACCTTTCCCCATGCCTAATTGCACACATGCAGTGCACAAAATACTAAAGTCAGAATTGATCTTATCAAACACGATAAATCTGTAGTTGATCTTTTTCTTCCTGCGCAAACCTTAACTTGCTAACTCTACATTTAGTTAAGGAGTTGTGGTTGTAGGAGAGTATTTGTTTCACATCAGATAGCACAACGGCCATCTGCACGGGCTTGTCATGAGGGAGTACTCTGTGCACAGCCTGTGTGCGATTAGAAGTGGAAAATACCACCTGTGGTGTGTGAACAGACACTTGTCTCCCTAGACTTATGGTTCCAGAGCTATCACTGTGACAGGTGACATTATTGTTATGGTGCCGATACGAAAGGCTTAGTGAGGAAACTAAGCGATATAATGTCAGAAGTAAATGGCATGAGCAAGTAGCCTAACTGTTCCTAAATTTCACACAAAAATCTTGCACTGACGTCAATGGAAGAGTTTGCGTAATAGTCAGGTTAAACATGCACGACTCAAGATAGGAGGCTCCGCCCACAGTGAACACATCCAAGTTGAAAGCAAAATTGCAAGCTAACAGAGAAGAGAGTATGATAGAGAACTTACATATTTAGCTGGTTTATTTTATATTAATGGTTAACAATTCATATTTAACTAATAGTAACACTGTCCTGTTAGTGTCTGTGTTTTCATGGGCTCCACTAGTTCCCTGCAGCTAATCTGGATGTATGGTCACTAGAGACGGCTTGAGTTGACAAAGCCAGGGAGGGGTTAAGACAACAACCCAAGTGCAGATAACGACAGGATGAACCCAGAGTGGCTTATGATGCTCCTTGGTCTGCATGAGAGGGGATTGAACCAACCATGGCTGAGCATTGGAGCTGTGAGGGGAACGGCACCTCAGTACCTCCAGGCTCTGATCAGGCCCTACACCCAAACAAGGGCACTGCGTTCATCCACCTCTGGCCTGCTCGCCTCCCTACCACTGAGGAAGTACAGTTCCCGCTCAGCCCAGTCAAAACTGTTCGCTGCTCTGGCCCCCCAATGGTGGAACAAACTCCCTCACGACGCCAGGACAGCGGAGTCAATCACCACCTTCCGGAGACACCTGAAACCCCACCTCTTTAAGGAATACCTAGGATAGGATAAAGTAATCCCTCTCACCCCCTCCCCCTGAAAAGATTTAGATGCACTACTGTTCCACTGGAGGTCATAAGGTGAATGCACCAATTTGTAAGTCGCTCTGGATAAGAGCGTCTGCTAAATGACGTAAATGTAAATGCATTGCTAGTGTCAGCTATATATAGTACTCTGCATTTGTGTAAAGGTTAGGTTACTCGGTCGACCAGCCTCATTGCAATAATTAAATCGATATTAAATAAAGATGATTGTGTGAAGAAATGACCAAGTCTCTCACAGTACTGAATTTCCACAACAAGACACTGAAATACTCACTTGTGAATGGGGTCTCCATTCTTGAACAGTGTACCAGAACCTATGAAAACAGCAGGGGTGAAAATGAACAATTGTGTGCACAAAGCATGTCAAATCAGGAAGCACAAATGCCACGATACAATGTTGAGGACAAGGTGAACTAGCTTGAAAAGTGAATTACCCAAGGACTGTTGAGGAGTCTGCCATTTCCTTGTGTCAGTACTTTGAGTGTACGGAATGGGATAAATCTAACCAGTTAGGTCAGTGAAGGATTGATTACCTGTCGTGTAGACTTTTGCATGCAGTGACTCACATTTACATATCTGTGCTGTATGATAAAGAAATGGAGACACCCAGGTCAACGAGTGCATCTTTAAAACCACTGCTGTGCTAAGGTCACTTCTCAAAATACACATCCTAGGACCTTAACATGACCCTTGGTTGGATTTCAGATGTCACAGATACACATAGATGCCGTGCACAACATGAGCTGCATGCATGGACATACAGTCTACTACAGTGGAGGCTGCTGAGGGGAGGACGGCTCGTAATAATAGCCGGAACGGAGCGAATGGAATGGCATCAAACTATGTATTTTTAAACTATTCCTCTCATTCCGCTCCAGCCATTACCGCGTTTCCGTCCTCCCCAATTAAGGTGCCACCAACCTCCTGTGGTCTACTACACCTCGAGGGCCAGAGTGTCTGCTGGGGTCTGTTCTTTACTTCAATTCAGCGAGTAATTAAGAACTGGGACACCGGCGGCCGTATGTATGAAGTGTCTCGGAGCATAATGAATACGATTATATGGACAGGAAGGACCTGATCCTAGATCAGCACTCCTACTCTGAGATGCTTGATACATAAAAGCCCCTGGGAGATAAAAGGGAAGCAGCAGAAAGGGAGAGAGCAGGGACTGACTCCAGAGGACTGAAGTTGCGGAACGCCTATGCCTGCCTTAAGGGGCCCCAAACTCTGCTCAGCAACATGAGAGGTGAGCCCCACGTGGCATCAACAGCAGCAGTGACAGGTGCAGAGTGTGAGTGAGTGTGTAGAGAGCATCGGTTAGACATAGGGGTTAGTCAGTGAGGGGGGGGGGTCACACACACACACAGGTCTCCCTCACCCTTGTGGCTGAACAGCTCTGTGAGCATTGTGCTGGCAGAGGTGATAACTGCAGAGGACTCGCAGGGAAGCTGGTTCAGGAGCTGGGCGATGGTGCCCACCCTCCGACGCTCGGCCAAGCTCAGCCACGGCGCCCCGACAGACTGGGAAGATCACCGGGCAGAGACACTAGATCCAGCACCTGATATGGGGACAGGAGAGTGGGACAGAAACACATCAAGGTGAACAAAATAAAGGAAACACTTAGAGTAAATGAGGGTTCTGGCGGCTCGGTTATGGAGTGGGGTGCATTTTCCTGAAATGGTTTAGGTCCTCTCATCCCCTTAGAGGGAAAGGTAAACACCAATAAATACACAGCCCTTCTGTGTGATCACCTTCAACCTATGGTGAAGCACTTCTATCCTGATGGGAGTGGCCTCTTCCAGGATGACAATGCCCCCATCCACAGGGCACGAGAGGTCACTGAATGGTTTGATGAGCAGGAAAACGATGTAAACCATATGCCATGGCCGTCTCAGTCACCAGATCTCAACCCAATTGAACACTTATGGGAGATTCTGGAGCAGCACCTGAAACAGCATTTTCTACCACCATCAACAAAACACCAAATTACAGATTTCTCATGTCTCCCTCCAATAGAGTTCCAGACACTTGTACAATCTATGCCAAGGCGCATTGAAGATGTTCTGTTGTTCGTGACGGCCCAATGTTCTATTAAGACACTATGTTGGTGTTTCCTTTATTTTGGCAGTTCCCTGTAGTCCTATACTGGAGAGCAGGCAGGTGTTAGGCCTCTTTGATTGGGAGTAAATAGCCTACTGCTTCTAATGTACAGGAAATGTACGGACTTATCTGCTGTGAAAAGTCTGATGGGCCTACCTTCAAAGAGCAAAGAAGACAGCGACAAGCTCCTTAACTACATGCTGTAGGTCAAGTACCATGAACGCACATGCATTGAGAAAATACTTAACCTCCAATCTGCCACCCAACACCCCCCAAAATAACCCCAAATTAACCCACCTTGTGACTCTGATTGCGGAGGCCTCCCCAGCTGTTGAGGAACATGACTTTGAGTGGCTGCAGGACCTTGGAGATGGAGGCCGTGACATTCACCGAGTCCAGGGCCACAGAGCGGCCCGTGGTGTCCCGCCCCACAGGGCACACTAGGGGGATGGCCCCGCAGTCCAGGCTCCACTGGAGCAGGCCTTTGTCCACTGCAATGGAGGACCCTGCACTGACAACACATAGGGCCGTTATTCCTCTTAAAAATAAGTCAAAACAAACAAGTAATATCGTAATGCAAAGGAGGATAGGGTAAGTGTGGTAGGGGAGACCTGCTTCCTTGGGGTGGATCCTGCACCAGCAGCAAGGCCTCTGCACTGAAGAAAGGTATGACACTGGCTGAGTGTTGCTGTAGGACCTCTGTTAGGGTCTGGCACCGCTGAACGATATCAGCCCTGGAGTTGGAAGTAAACCCGTCTGGAGCGTCGTCGTCCTCAGGCCGTGACAGTCCCATCACCACGACTGGCTTCATGTCCATCCGCTGCAGGAATGAGAGCCCAAACGCCAGACTCTGCAGCATCTCTCGGCTCTCGAATACAGATTTGTCCACCTGACATGAAGATAGATTTCAAATGTCAGTGAACAAGTGCTAGATATCAATAATTTATCAAAACTCATAAAAGGGCTAACCATGACGAGAGTTTCTTCTTCTTTCGGATTTGGTGTGGCGGATCGCATCCAACTTTTAGGCACATACACCGCCACCTACTGCACTGGTGTGTGAGGCCAGCCACAGCCTATCTACATTACATTCTTGATACGATAATAAAAAAAATATGGGAAAAGGTAAATCTTCGCAATCCCAAGTACTTCTCTGCTGCCTCAATCTTTATTTTCTGTGAATTCCAATCCATTTCCGCAGTACAGTTGACAACCGTGGCTATGAATGCTAAGAAACCCACCTTACTGAAACACATTATTCCCATTCCTCTCTATTGGTCTCTGGTTACTCACAGGAATCCCTCACCCTGTAACCATCTTCCTCTACTACGTCTGCATACGACACTTTCTGTACTACTATGACCATGGCAACCTCAACCTCACATCTCCAACCCTATGGGCACCCCCACAACTAACCACTTTCTCCAACGATACTTCACATTCCTCCTGCACACTTCTCACATCAAGGAATCTCCCTCCTACACACTGCTGTAACATGCCCATAAACTTGACACCTAAAACACTGTAGTATTTTCGGAACGGAATCTCTCACGGGATAACTTCCTAACTTGACCTTATCTGGCAAAGACTCTGCAAGACTGAGTCTTCTCCGTTTCCCCACACTCTCCTCCGGATATGCATCGCACCAAGTGGCTGGCGTCGCAGACAATGGGACTCCTCCATTTCAACTAATCCCCCTTAACACTTAATGCCTCCCCGTTATCACTCCTTTCAACGGCACCCTGCTCTGGAAGGCAAAGCAAGTCACATTTCTTGTTCCTAATCGTGTGACCCGGAGCACCCGCTCCCTGAAGAAAAATCACCACTAGTCCAATAACTTAATCTCACTAACTCAACAGTCCCCAACCTCTTCTCCACCCAACCTGACACCACATATGGATCAGCCAAAATGCAAGGATCCATTCTCTCCATAAATCTCACTCCCACTGGGCCAGAATCATCCTTTGCATCCTCGCACAAATTCTGAAGTCCTCACTGCAGGTACTACAGCCTTCCTCTCGTCAGGTTCCATCTCTGAGCTACTATGGGACGTAATCCCTCTTTTTGCACTTGACGCCAACCTCCCTCACCACACTGCTTCCCTCTACACTGAGCTCCTTTCCTCACCACACTGCTTCCCTCTACACTCAGCTCCTTTCCTCACCACACTGCTTCCCTCTACACTGAGCTCCTTTCCTCACCACACTGCTTCCCTCTACACTCAGCTCCTTTCCTTACCACACTGCTTCCCTCTACACTCAGCTCCTTTCCTCACCACACTGCTTCCCTCTACACTCAGCTCCTTTCCTCACCACACTGCTTCGCTCTACACTCAGCTCCTTTCCTCACCACACTGCTTCCCTCTACACTCAGCTCCTTTCCTTACCACACTGCTTCCCTCTACACTCAGCTCCTTTCCTCACCACACTGCTTCCCTCTACACTCAGCTCCTTTCCTCACCACACTGCTTCGCTCTACACTCAGCTCCTTTCCTCACCACACTGCTTCGCTCTACACTCAGCTCCTTTCCTCACCACACTGCTTCCCTCTACACTCAGCTCCTTTCCTTACCACACTGCTTCCCTCTACACTCAGCCCCTTTCCTTACCACACTGCTTCCCTCTACACTCAGCTCCTTTCCTCACCACACTGCTTCCCTCTACACTCAGCTCCTTTCCTCACCACACTGCTTCCCTCTACACTGAGCTCCTTCCCTCACCACTGAGCTCCTTTCCTCACCACACTGAGCTCCTTCCCTCACCACACTGAGCTCCTTCACGGTGGTCATCACTGCACCTGCCACCACAATTAATTCAGCCTCACTCTCTTCACGTTCACTTTCCTTCTCTAGCAAAACTTCTGTGCGATCCTCAATTCCATATTCCCTCAAAACATAATCCAATTTCCTCCAATCCACCATCTTCTCCTTCACCAGATCTTCCAGAAGGCTTGTGCAATACCCCCACTCCATATTTACTCCGAATATGCTCCACTTTCTTCATTTCTTCTTTGTCTGCCATCTTCCCACAGAAGGATTACCAAGCGTTTGCTTGTCTTTTATAAAATATTTTTTATAATAATAATCAGGCTCTCGCACTATCTAAAACCTTCCATGATGAGAGCTACTGGGTGTGTAGCAGAGCCGGACTGCTCATTAGGCAGGATAACTCGGCAGATTGACTAGGGCGGCATTTTCTGAGCTAAACTGACCAAGACGCACCTCCAACAACACATAAAACATCACATAATTCTGCCTAAAAACAATGACAATTTCTCTCAAGTGGCATGTTGGCTTTTTAGGTGAGAGCTGATGCCACCCTGTGATAAGCAGTGTCCGCTTTGTCAAAGGCAGGGACGCAACATATTTATCCTGTCCATTCCCAGCGCACCTATACAGGGTGCTGTTGGAGAGACGCATTTCTGCGGCGCACCACCAACATTCTGTCCCCCCAAAAAAATTATCTAACACAAATCATGTAACAGATATAGCCTGTGGTAGAAAGAGTATGTGGCCTTTTCTGTAACCTACAGGCTGGAGATAAAAATGTATGACAGTGTAATGAGATGGAAACTTTATACATCATGCAGGTTTCTCCGGTCAAATAGCCTAACCTAAATGGCACCCAATCAAATAAAACAATGCTCTGACATGTTAAACATATCCTAAAAACAGGACAGGTCAAAGTAAAATGGACACTATGGAATCAACAATCAAATGGTTTTATAAAGCTCTTCTTACATCAGCTGATGTCACAAAGTGCTACACAGAAACCCAGCCTAAAACCCCAAACAGCAAGCAATGCAGATGTAGAAGTACGTGGTTAGGAAAAACTCCCGGCTACTCACAACTGCTGTTCAGGAGTTGCATCCAAGCGGGCTAAATTGTCATGATCAGTGGCTTCAAGTTTGTAGCCTTACATTTTTTTACGAGCTGATCATAGTGAAAAATAAAATGATTCTGCATTTCCCGCTGTGAAAACACATTGCAAATAGGCTCAGTTGGGTAGCTGATATAAATTACATATTTGAAAAACTTTCATTCAGAACTGAAAATAATCCCGATTTCAACATCTGGAAAATACATATTTTAAACATAATTTTGCTTACTGGGACTATTCTAGTAGAGGAGGCAATTTGATTATTATCGGCAGAGTGTCCAGTACCGGCCCTGATGTGACGTCTTATTTCAGATACACTCTAACACACCTGATTCAGTAAACTTAAACTTAAAAACAGTAAATGTTTTACTAAATTTTAACCCTCTTATTAAAAAACCCCAGAAGAAACTAAATCAATGGCTACAGAGGGACTTATCTTTAAAAGGTAGAGTCCTAATAACCAAGGCTGAAGGTATCTCTAGACTAACATATGGTGCTCTATCTTTATTACCAGATGCTTTTCAACTTTCTTTGGAGAAACCGTACCCATTACATTAGGAAAACTGTTGTAATGAACATTTATGCGAATGGTGGACTGAATATTCTGGATTTTACTACTTTAAATAATACTTTCAAGATCAATTGGATAAAACAATTCCTAAGAAGACCCACTTCTATCTGGAATTTTATTCCTCATCATGTCTTCTCTACTTTTGGTGGCCTTAACTTCATGTTGTTTTGCAATTATAATATTGACAAAGTTCCAGTGAAACTTTCTGCTTTTCATCGGCAGGTTTTCTTGTCATGGTCCTTAATTTATAAACACAATTTTTCTCCACACAGATATTATATATGGAATAATCGGGATATATTGTATAAAAATACCTCTCTGTTTTTAGAATATTGGTTCAGAAATAATATCCTATTGGTGAGCCAACTGGTAAATGCAGAGGGTCTTTTACTCAGTTATAGGGAATTCTTATCACTTTACAAGGTCCCTGTAACACCTAAAGATTTTGCGATTGTTTTAGATGCCATTCCCTCAGGTGTTGCTATGTTATTCAGGAACATGTCAAGACCTGACCCTCAGAGCCTACCTTCTATTGACCCTGTTGACTCATCAGTAGGAAAGATTTGTTTCTCTTTTGGTCCATTCAACAACAGAGCGATACGATCCTTGTTTCAGCAGGATGTTATATCTATACCTTATGTCATGCCTTATTGGAATGGATTTATTGATAATATCTGTTGGAAAAAAGTTTGGATGTTGCCACACACATACCTACTTGTTAACAAAATTAAGGAAGTTTCCTTTAAAATTATTCCTAAATATTATCCTGCCAACCACTATATGAAGAAGTTTAAGGAAAATATCAACTCAAATTGCTCCTTTTGTAATGACCACCTAGAAACAGTTGTGCATCTTTTTTTGGCATTGTATGCATGTAAGAAAACTGTGGCAAGACATCAGTAGGTTTATAATTGAACACATTTATGAAGATTTTACACTATTGTGGAGAGATGTACTGTTTGGATTCTTTACATACAATAGAAATAAGCGGAATCATTTTTATGTAATTAATTTCATTATTCTTTTGGCCAAATTTCATATACACAAATGTAAATTTACAAACAGAAAACCACATTTTCGTACCCTACAAAAATAAATTGAACTGTATTTTAAGATGGTTAAATGCTCTACTAACAAAAAAGCTGTTAGAATTGTTAAGTATATGCATGTCCCTTAAGGTCCTTGTGTAATTGTACCCCCTAGCTCGATTGTCTATTGTTTGTAATCTATGTATGCTTGTGTTCCCTCATGTGCTTTATGTATTGATTTGTTGTTAATAAAAATACAAATACATAATAATAATAATAATAATAAAAAATAAAAAACCTGATTCAGTAAACATGGTCCTGCTGAGTGGCTGATTAGAATAAGGTGTTCAAGCAGGGCTAGAACAAAAGCCTGCATACAGTACACCCAGTAACTCTTCAGGAGGAGGGTTGGCCACGCCTGCTCTAAAAGTGGCTGACTGGTGAACCTATCCTGCTCTTGAGCTACAGTCACCTCACAATGTGAAGAGGGACACTCCTCCTGCCCATAAAGCTATGCAGCGCCAGCGATTTTTGCTAGCGACTATTGTTTCTAAGGTTTGTGTGTAGCACATGAGCGTTTGTGTGTAGCACATATTTGCCTATGTATGAGCTACTAGTTACAGTTAGCTAGTTATAGCATAATTAGAATTGGATAGGTTATCATGAGCTTTTTAGTTAAACTTGTTGGACAGATGCCAGGCAGTAACTAGTTAAATTCTGACAGCTGTACACAATTATTAGTTCGTTTCAATCACTTTAACGAACCACGCTATTCCGTTTGACAGTTATTTTCATTCATTGTTCCCCTATAATGTTTTTGCAAGTTACACTGGCATTAGCCTAGCTTGTTAGCCACTTACCTCGAGCACTGCAAATGCTGGCGATTGTGCCAAACTGGCTCTCTGAAATTGGGTCAACCAGTACCGAGCTTCTCGAGGGTCTCCACCAATTTCATTGAGAAACGCTTTCACATCCCGATAAATTAACGTGCGGTTTGACAGAACGTAGCGGTCAGAGGCTGAGAAAGAGTTCGGGAACTCTTGCTGGGCCAACGCCGGGGTTTTGCCTCCCTGGCCGGCCGCCTTTGAACTCGCCAAGCGTCGCTGAAGTTTTAACATTCGCCGGTGACATGTGCTCGGGACAAGCCCCGGTGAGGGGTTCGTCAAGTATTTACCAGCCATTACCATGACTCTGCAACTAGAGGTACCACTGTTGACTTTAGCCATGTTTGCTGGCTAATAGAGGTCGTTTTATAACTAGCTAAGTAACTAAACTGGTTCTACACCTCCAACACGCCTAAAAATATTACTGACAGACAGGTTTCAGGCAGAGGTATTTAACTAGTGTAGACGACGGAAGGACGTTACTCTCGCCAATGTGGTTGTCATAGACACCACTCAGCTTCATAAAAAGAGGGTCCGTTCTAGGTTCACTCCAACTCCAGTTGTGACGGTGATTCGCCAAGGTAAAGTACGTTTTATTTCAGACATTCACCGTTAGCCTATTTAAATGTTGACAATGTCCATTCCTCTCTGATTACTACGAAGGATATATATATATATATTTTTGACAGGGGTGAATGTGCGATCGCTAGGGCCCTTGAGTTTCCCAGTGACGTGGTTAATTCCACCAATTAAATTGTTATTTTGTATTTTAAAACAATCATAACCTTTTAACTGAAGTTCATCCAAATGTATTTAATATGTACTGTAGCCTAAACTGCATGGTTTCCCGGGTAGTGGTGGGAAGATCACACAACATATCATCTCGTGAATCCAAGTTTACTTCGATATGGCTATTATATCAATATTAGCGCATAAAGGCGTTTCCACCGCAATTTTTGTTCGCATAATTAATTTTACGACACAAAAAAAATCCCACCCTGTCGAAAGAACAAATTGTCAGTCTGCATTTATCAAATTGTACCGGCATATCCTATTTCCATCAGCCGGGTCGTGACTTTTTTCAGTCATTAGGTAATTCAGCCGCATGAAGTGGTTGGATGGAAACCTCGTTATAAACATCAAAACAAGTGCACGTTGTTCTAAAAACATCTGGCCTACTTCCACAACCTTCGGTTTGCATAAAAAGTGAAGTATTCATTTTATAGAAATAATTGATCACATAAATTGCATTTAAATCTCTATGCTATAGCTTTTCCATGGATTATCGTAGAAACATCCAACTAAATCCATATGATTAAAACAAGACAATCAATGGAACTGACCTAAGTCATCACCAAAATACAAATTTCGGCTGTACAAATGGTGCTACAGAATTACCTGCCGGTGACTCTTGGCAGCCCATCTCACAGCCCCTCTCAAACTCTGTAGATTGTTTGCTAGGGACCAGGTTGCCAGATGCCTTATTAACACACCTTGGGGTCAGCCGATCTAGGGCAGTCATCTTGGGTTCCAGATACCCAATTCCTTTCCGTCTTCTCCAAGCAGTTGCAGAGAGAGCATCAAGCTCCTACACCTCTGCCCTGCCAACACAACTGGAGTTATTCAGATACGGTGCCTTTCACATTTGTTGTGTTTCAACGTTTTTCCCAGTGAATGACTGGGATTTTATATATGGACTGTGCGACTCTATTTCATAGCTTATAGTTTATTCGCCGTTAGTCAGCTCCTCTACATAAAATATATTCTTCTGGGTGTGTGTGCCAGCTCATGTTTGTTATTTACAACGTTGGATTGAAATATATTTAATTGTAATACAAATCACATAATACGTTATATAGACTCAGTCCGTGTGAAATAATAGTGGTTGACATGATTGTTGAATGTCTACACCTTCCGCTTTCCCCCATACATACGACATCTGTAAGGTCCCTCAGTCAAGTACTGAATTTCAAGCACAGATTTAACTACAAAGACCAGGCCCTTACGACCTACATACAGACTTGAAATTATTGGCCACTTTAATAAATTGATCACTAGTCACTTTAATAATGCCACTTTAATAATGTTTACATATCTTGCATTACTCATCTCACATGTATATACTGTGTTTTAGGTGGTTGTTGTGGAATTGTTAGAATACATGTTAGATATTGCTGCACTGTCAGAACAAGAAGCACAAGTATTTCGCTACAGTCGCAATATCTGCTAACTGTGTATGTGACCAATACAATTTTTTAAAGATTTTTACAGTGCATTCGGAAAGTATTCAGACCTCTTCCCCTTTTCCACATTTTGTTAAGATACAACCTTATTCTAAAATGGATACAATTGTTACCCCGCATCAATCTACACACAATACCCCATAATGACAAAGCGAACACACGTATTTAGATTACATTTTTAAAAAATACAACAAATACCTTATTTACATCAACAACAACAAAACATCTAAAAAACTGCTTTTGCTTAGTCATTATGGGATATTGTGTGTAGATTGACGAAGGGGAAAAATACATTTTAGAATAAGGCTGTAAGGTAACAAAATTAGTAAAAAGTCAAGGAGTCTGAATACTTTCCGAATGCACTGTATATCAATATTTGCGCATAAAGTTGTTTCCACCGCGGTTAACTGCATAATTAATTTTACCGACACAAAATATCCTACCATGTTGAACGAACAAATTATATGTTGGCATGTCAAAAATTACACCGAAACTTCCTGTTTCCATCACAGCTGTTGTGATTTAAAAACAAATATATGATATGACTTTACTTACATAAAAACTGTTTGGAAACGTGTGATTGAAAATTAAAGGCAATGTTCCCGGTTAGTGGAGACTGCATTCACGGTCAATGCTGCAGATTTTCACACATTACCTTTACATTTCTAGCGCGCTGTATGTAACGCTTCAGCAATACATATTGAATTGTGCACGAATTACTGAGTTCCAAATTGCACCTCATAGCCCCTAATGTTTGCTAGTACCTCTGCCCTACACTTAGACTGTCATGCAGATCTGAAAAAGGTTGAAGGAATATGGTAATAGAAAAGGAAGAATATTTTATTGATCCATAATCTTTGCAGTCCACAGAAATACATCTTCTGCTTTGATCCCAACTTAACCCGAATGACACAAGCACGCAGGTTGGAGAGTTAGGTCGTTTTTCCATATTGGATAGGCCTACATTTAACCAATCCTCTACCTTTTCAACTCATGTATCCCTTTCCTCATACAGTACCTGAATCACTGCATCTAGCCTACAGCTGTTATTTCAGTTGATGGAGATATCCAAAATCAGGAGTTTGCCTTTCTGTCTCAACCTGTGACAAGCATGATAATCATGACAAGCGTGATAATAAGGTATGTTTGACTATGATTTTGTTATACTCTTTGGTGTGGTGAGGGGAAAGGCTCATGTACTAACAGTAGGCCTAGCACCAAAACATCACTGCAAGGGCATTACTTTCTTAAATGGTTTCTTTTTAAAATTGTATGCACTCAATTTACTTCTGAAAGATTAGATGCCATTCATCATCAAAATGAATCCCTTACAGGGGGGATCCTATATATTTGAAAAATAAGCTGTCCTGAGTCTTGCACATATAGGTCAATGCAATGGTCTCTAAGCCAGGGCAGCACATGGCCAGCACATGGTTGATCAAATATGAATGAAACAAAGGAAGACATCTTGAAATAGGCGTGTGGTTTCAAAAGTATAGGCTATATGCAAGGCTGGTTAACCTGATTGAGTGCATGAATTTATAGAAATAGTATGTTAAGTCATAAAAGTATTACAATATTGGTAGGCTCTATGGTTAGGCTAGCCACTGGTGATAAATAACTAGGTGCATTGTGGATGTTATTTTTTTACTTGGACAAGTGCTCTGCTGCAACCAGTGATAACGTTGACGTCATAGGCCACCTGCACCTGACATGGCATTTCCTTTGTTTTGGTTGAATTCGATGGATGTCTTCACCAGATCTACAGATGTAGGATCTTAAATTGAGTCGGTTTTCTCCAGCAGGAAAATCATCCTGCAGCTACAGGAAATGTGAATTATTATGTGAATTATAATTAATGGGAATTTTTGTAAGGGTTGAGACATTTTTTAATATGGGAATATCAAGTCAGAAATGTTAAAGTGGAAATTACAAACTTCAGGAGCCTTTTTAAACCTTCAATACACTACAAGTGTTAAATGTACCGCGTTGCATCAAAGTTCTCTTGCAACAGGGGTGATCAAATTAAGATCCTACATCTGTAATTATTCTGAAACTGCTAAATTAATGCAAATGTGTTTTTCTTCATCAGGCAATGGAAAATGATTCATGAAATCATGGAAGAAAGACCCTGTAGGTTAATCTGTCAACGTTTAATTAATTGATAAGACAACTCTGACAGCATTGGATGTAGGAGTTAAATAGTAGATCAATGTTACTTTGTTCATTATATAAAACATTTGACATCACAACTTCAAAAAACATATTATGCACTAGTTTTGTTTAACACAGATGACCAGAGTACAGTTTGTCAGACTCTGCCAAAGAGAAGTGGTTTCTGTGATAGCATTACACATTCTCCTTCCAACCCTTGCACACATTCTTTAGCTTGACCCGAAACTTTGAGGAACAGGAGGCTGCTTTTTAGCAGAAGATGGTGGGCTTGATGCAGGACTTCAACCACCTGTCCAGGGAGATGTGAAAGGGTGGCACCGATGCACACTGCTATAGGTCCCACAAACCCACTTCCATACCTTTATCAATGGTTACTGTATTTATTGTATGATTTGTGTATGTCTATCTCACACATTCTTATCACATTTCTAAACATATGTTTTTAAATAAATGTACTGATGAGCCCAAGTTTTCAACTATGTAAAATGTTTTTTTTTTTTACAAAATCATCCTAAATCAGACAAATACTCACTGTATACAAATTCTAAGGGCAAGAAAACTGTCCTCATTGAAGTGATTATTACGTCCAGAAAAGGAGATAGTAACCAGTAATATTAACACCGTTTGGAAATTATAATTAATTGTAAAATGAGAAAATTAATCAGAGATCAATGCTTTAAAGTTCCTAGGCCTTGTTGAAAAGGGTGCATGAAGGAAAGGCTCCCATCACTGAGCCCCTAAAAGACATCTTTGGGTCACAGAGGACACAACTTTCCAGTCACTGGGTGACTTGTAGCTCACGTGAATTGACCAGAGCTCTCGTGGGGGAGGCTGTGCATCAACTTAACTCTTCCCTCTTAGTAGTCATCTCCAATTCACCTTCAGGGAGTTCTTCCCCACTGATGAGTGAAATGCAGTATGCCATGGCGGTTGCTGAGAAGATGATGCGGGTGATCTCTGACACGATGCAGAAGATTGAAGAGGCAATGACGAAAGGCAAGATCACTCACTCCTTGTGAACCCGATCCAGACATCGAGTCATTCCTTGGATAAACGACAGGTAAGGAGGACCTGGCAGTCATTGTTGACACAATGGGAGGATGCAGCAACCCATCTGGAAACCAAGAACTTTAAAAAATATATATATATATATATATAATTACCTTTATTTAACTAGGCAAGTCAGTTAAGAACAAATTCTTATTTTCAATGACGGCCTAGGAACTTGCTTCAAGAACTTGCATTAAAAAGTCTGCATTTTGTCATCACCAAAGGGATCTGGAAGACACGTCTGCAGCAGAAAACACCAGCAATAATGTAGGCCCTGACTCTACGGTGCACCAAAACATTACAATACTCTGGCTCTCCTCATTCCTTTAAGACTTCAAGTGCTCTTACTAGCCTAACAAATGTGTGTGATTCTGCGGCTTCCCCATCACTCCTCACCTCTCTGCAGCGTGTACATTCTACAGCCATTGTGATTATACAGTATTTTGTAGATGATATGGAGTCTTTAACAGAATCCATTCAATGCACTTCAGGGGTCAATGCAAATCCACTCAACGTCCCCCAACCTGGTCTGAAATCTTTTAGGAAAAATACATTCTCTGAAGTTTGTCTCCAGTTGAAGGCTGACATAGTTTCTTTTAAGGCAGCTTCTCTTATCTCATGGTAAAGGTGTGAGCAAATCTGTCATATCTGAACAGCCACAGGATTATTTGCAATCTGCTGAAATGGTTGCAACATCCATCCATGATCTACCACAACCTAGCCAGAATGAGGCCCAGTTGTCAGAGGTCAGCCCAGTGGGGGATGTAGAGATTGACGCCTGCACCAAGGAATTTCTCAGCATGATTCTGACTTCCAATGAATCTGAAGACCAGGAGGAAGAATGCTCCCCACTGCTATCCAGTATCAGGACAGTTTCATCTCCCAACTGGATGACTTCACTACTTTTCCCTTTCTGCTTGTGAGTTAACATCTGATGTGAGTCCACAGGAAAGCCAAACCAGCATCCAAGCCCTTACATCTCCATTGGGTCTTCCAATCCCAAGCATCAGGAAACTATCCAGTATGCTTGGGCGGTATACCGTATACCAGGGTATTTGAAATGGTTTTGGGATGGTTTTTCAATACCGTTGAAACTAGTTCTTTGAAGTTATATTGGTAGCTACTTTTTAAAGGTGCAATATGCAGAAATCACTCCATTTCCTGGTTGCAAAGAATTTGAATAGTTACCCTAATTTCAGTTTATACGACAAAAGAAGCAAGTATAGTGTCGAGAATCATTGTACCATCGAAACCACTGTGAAAATATAGTTGCCATAACCGGAAATATTGTATTTTCAGCTGTTTGAAGCTGGTGTACAAAACAAAACGTTTAGATGCAAAAACTGAACTTAAGAATGGGAGGCATAGAAATATTAAACATAGAACATATCTACAGCTTTTTATACTTGCTTTCAATGAGAATGACATATCTTTAACTCACATTTCTATGTGACTTTGGTCAGATCACTCACAGTTACATATTGCAGCTTTAAGTAAATACCTGCAGTCAACTTGTGCAATGGGTTAGGAGATAAAGCAGATAGAGTTCTTAATATCGCCTGTCACATTATTTTACATTATGAAGCTTATGGTTTCTCAGAACAGTTGAGTCAGTCATGTTTGTTTGTAAATAGCACAACAGGAGAAAGTGGGAGCAGTCGAGTCCAGCTGTGTATTCACAGGGGTCACATTTTATATTGAAAGTCAACTGTATTTTTTTGCTTCAACAGAGTGATCAGGGATGTGTAACTTTAGTTTTCCACCACAGAAAATACATTAGTGCAACACATTCAGAGGCAGCCATACAAGTAAATGAGCTTACAATGAAAAAGCAAGGTATTTTTTGCAAAAACGATGCATGGCCATAACATTTCTAATGTTTTGTCATAGAAAGAATGTAGCCAGCTATATTTCCTAATCTTTTGCTTAAAGTTAATATTGCATTTTACTGGAGAAAAGTAGGCTACACCGAAAAGTACCAGAAAAAAGTAGCTACACATCAGTCAGAGCACTGTCTGCTGATAGAATGCTCTTTCTTGAATGCAGCTGAAGCACAAAATTTGTCTGACACTGAGCAGAAATTACAATAAGAAGCATTTTAGATATGTGTTTACAAAACGCAGCAATATATTTGTTATGCATTTGTAAAGAGAATTCTCGGTGGAAAAAAAAAAAGAAGCAAAATTCTGTGTTAACGTGACCCCTAAGTTTAACTTGCTAGTTCCCTAAGTAAGTGGCTGAATTAATAAGGAGACGTGGCACTATTGGTGTTAGCTTTCTGCTGGGTTTGAGAAATCTGTACAGTTGCCATCTTGATTTCCTTGTGTTTTTTTATCCTCTCTGTTCTCAACCTCTTCTCAGAGAAGAGCAGGCAGGCCCCTTGCCCTAGCAATTCCAGACTCCACACAGACACAGCGTGTACACATGCAGTTCTAGAGTCAGCACTGTTCTTCTTTCAGACAAGCATGCGTCAACTTTGTACGTTTTCACAAGGTCCCTCATTCACATGCACCTGTTAATGTCCAAACTCACAGAAATAGCATTCGGTAGCTTCTACCTATAGATGTTTAACTTTATGAGCTGGATTGCCTGTCTTTTGCAATTTGTTTATTTTTGTTTGCGCTCGATAGCATATGTAGCTAGCATCATCCATCAAAATGTGTTATTACTTGCGCTAATTGTGTTAGCGTTCTGGTAATAGACGACCAATGGGATTTTCTTTTTTTGGGTGCCCCCTTGTGTACTTAGCCGGTAATGCCATAAAGTTCGGGATAAGAGAAGGACGGAATGATGATATGAACATTTGCATATCGCCCAACCGTACTATCAGTCAGAGTCCAGACAAAAGCTCTGGGGGGAGTTTGCGAGGTACTCCTAAGATCTGAGAAAAGTTTAGATCTTGCAAAACCCTCTCAGAACTCAGAGCCCTGCAGCAATGTCGCTAGCCAGACCAAGATACCCACCATGGTAAAAGACACTTGTCTGTGTGTTTTCTGTGAATGTTGATTCAGAGGCATCTAAAATCATTCACACATTTGTGGCGGATTTGGATAATATCGTACAGCCCATTGAAGCTGGTGATAACATGAAGTAGGCTGGTATAGATCGGCCAGTAAGCACACAGAGATGCACATCCTCCAATGGATTTGAAATGAGCAACTTGCAAAGTGTACATTGTACCAAGAAACAGAAAATATTGTGGAACAACATGCAGAGCAACCTTGCAGATTTTTTCAGTGATGGGTCAACCACCATTGGAAACAATTCAGCTTAATTTCCAGAACAAGAAGCTCTTCAGGAGTTCAGCTCTGAGGACATTGAGGACCTCCATAGAGGTCAAAGTGACTCTCAGGTAAGCCAGAGTGACCTTGACACCAGTACCAAGGAAGTCCTTGTTGAGATCCTGACCACTTTCAATGCCAAAGTGGCAAAAGCTCAGTCCTTGACCTATTGGAACAAGATCTCCTGACAAGTCCCTTGCTGCTTGTCTGTTTGTGGACTGTGTAAAAACAAACTTGGATGTTATTTTAATCTCAAGTCACCCCATACCCTCTGAATTTATGCTATCCAGCTATTTTTGAATTAAGTTAATACATTTGTAAAAAGAAAACACACAAAAAAAAACAAGTTGTTGGCCAAGATCTCGCAATACATGGCCCCGTCCATCCTCCCCTCAATACAGTGCAGTGGTCCTGTCCCCTTTGCAGAAAAGCATCCCCAAAGAATGATGTTTCCACCTCCATGCTTCACGGTTGGGATGGTGTTCTTGGGGTTGTACTCATCCTTCTTCCTCCAAACACGTAGAGTGGATTTTAGACCAAAAAGCTCTATTTTTGTCTCATCAGACCACATGACCTTCTCCCATTCCACCTCGTGATAATCCAGATGGTCATTGGCAAACTTCAGACAGGCCTGGACATGCGCTGGCTTGAGCAGGGGGACCTTGCGTGCGCTGGATTTTAATCCATGACGGCATAGTGTGTTACTAATGGTTTTCTTTGAGACTGTGGTCCCAGCTCTCTTCATTGACCAGGTCCTACCGTGTAGTTCTGGGATGATCCCTCACCTGCCTCATGATCATTGATGCCCCACGAGGTGAGATCTTGCATGGAGCCCCAGACCGAGGGTGATTGACTGTCATCTTGAACTTCTTCCATTTTCTAATAATTGCACCAACAGTTGTTGCCTTCTCACCAAGCTGCTTGCCTATTGTCCTGTAGCCCATCCCAGCCTTGTGCAGGTCTACAATGTTATCCCTGATGTCCTTACACCCTCTCTGGTCTTTGCCAGTGTGGAGAGGTTGGAGTCTGTTTGAGTGTGTGGGCAGGTGTCTTTAATACAGGTAACGAGTTCAAACAGGTGCAGTTAATACAGGTAATGAGTGGAGAACAGGAGAGCTTCTTAAAGAAAAACTAACAGGTCTGTGAGAGCTGGAATTCTGACTGGTTGGTAGGTGATCAAATACTTATGCCATGCAATAAAATGCAAATTACAGTTGAAGTGTACCTATGATAAAAATTACAGACCTCTACATTCTTTGTAAGTAGGAAAACCTGAAAAATCTGCAGTGTATCAAATACTTGTTCTCCCCACTGTATGTCTTTGCTAGATAAAGCTCCACCTTATCTCAGCTCACTGGTCACCATAACAACATCCACCCGTAGCACGCGCTCCAGCAGGTATATCTCACTGGTCATCCCCAAAGCCAACGCCCACTTTGGCCGCCTTTCCTTCCAGTTCTCTAATGCCAATGACTGGAACGAATTGCAAAAATCGCTGACACTGGAGACTTATATCTCCCTCACTAACTTTAAGCATCAGCTATCTGAGCAGCTTACTGATCACTGCAGCTGTCTGTACATAGCCCATCTGTAAATAGCCCACACAACTACCTACCTCATCCCCATATTGTTTTTGTTTTTTTGTTGCTCTTTTTGCACACCAGTATTTCTACTTGCACATCATCATCTGCACATCTATCACGTCAGTGTTAATTTGCTCAATTGTAGTTACTTTGCTACTATGGCCTATTTACTGCCTTACCTCCTTATTCCATTTGCACACACTGTATATAGATTTTTTCTATTGAGTTATTGACTGTACTTTTATTTATCCTATGTGTAACTCTGTGTTGTTTGTGTCGCACTGCTTTTTAAAATCTTGGCCAGGTCGCAGTTGTAAATGAGAACTTGTTCGGAACTGGCCTACCTGGTTAAATAAAGGTGAAATAAAATTTTAAAAAGACACAGATTGTGTATGTGTGCCGTTCAGAGGGTGAATGGGCAAGACAAAAGATTGAAGTGCCTTTGAACGGGATATGGTAGTAGGTGCCATGCACAACGGTTTGTGTCAGAACCACAACGCTGCTGAGTGTTTGATGCTCAACAGTTCCCATTGTGTATCAAGAATGGTCCACCACTCAGAACATACAGCCAACTTGACACAACTTTGGGAAGCATTGGAGTCAACATGAGCCAGCATCCCTGTCGAGTGCTTTCCACACCTTGTAGAGTCCATGCCCCAATGAATTGAGACTGTTATGAAGGCAAAAGGGGGGAAGGTGTTCCTAATGTTTGGTATACTCAGTGTATATAATAAATTAGGTTGAAATGTCCATATCAAGAATTGAAATGACTGGAAAATGCAGTTCAAAACGTCATAAAAGTGCCTCATCAAAACAAAATTCGAGCTTGATAATTCAAATGCTCCAAAGAGATGATGTATATTCTGTTGTTCATTCAACAGTAGCATAAGCTGCAAATTGCAAAGGAAAATGCATTTAGGCCAACCTTTACTTGTAAATGAAGTCCATTCATCTGTCCTTCAGGATGAACCTCTCGGTGACAACGTTGTAGAAGTTTTCTTTATTCCTTTTGAGTTTGAAAAGTCTGTCTCGATTGACATGAGGGGCAAGGATGACAAAATAATCAAGCCTGGCTTTCATTTGAACACTGAGATTGTCCAAAATGTTGAAAAACATTCCTCTCAT
Source organism: Oncorhynchus nerka (assembly GCF_034236695.1). Classification (NCBI taxonomy): domain Eukaryota; kingdom Metazoa; phylum Chordata; class Actinopteri; order Salmoniformes; family Salmonidae; genus Oncorhynchus; species Oncorhynchus nerka. The sequence goes on from NC_088416.1 coordinate 20,527,521, forward strand.
TGGCTGTCTCCCTCGGGTTACTCTGTCTGACAGTCCGAGTGTGGTGCATTTCTCCTCAAACTGATCATAGAAAGTGTCAGTCTTGCCTCATGCCATTATTGTTTTGCTGATACGTAAACAGAGGAACCCCATGTCCATTTATTTTATTCTGGAGAACACAAAAGAGTACATAATTTTCTCTGAAAATCTTCCCATCGACCATCAGCAGAAAGCAGGTCGAAGGATCTGACAGTCAGGTATCATATCCGGAGGCCATCAGCAGCGTGTCGTTGTCCCGATCGGATGATTTTCTGTCCCTTCCTCTGATGAAGGTCAGGAAGGGCAGGTGTTGGTCTCCCTCTCAAAATTATACCAAGTTTTCTTGGAATATTGTTTGAGGTGCAGTCCATTTGTCAGGTTGTTTTTTCTAGCTAGCTAGTTCAATTCAGTTCCAGGGATGTGAGCGCCAAATTATACTGAACAAAAATATAAACACAACCTGCAACAATTTCAAAGATGTGAGTTACAGTTTATATAAGGAAATCAATCAATTGAAATAAATACACTAGGCCCTAATCTATGGATTACACATGACTGGGCAGGGGCACAGCCATGGGTGGGGCTGGGAGGGCATAAGCCTATCCACTTGGGAACCAAGACAATCCACTGGGGAACCATGCCCAGCCAATCAGATAATCCCGAACGTGAAGAAGCCAGATGTGGAGTTCCTGGGCTGGCATGGTTACACGTGGGCCGTGGTTGTGATGCTGGTTTGACGTACTGCCATTTCTCTAAAACAACATTGGAAGCGGCTTATGGTAGCTAAATTAACATTACATTATGTGGCAACAGCTCTGGTGGACATTCCTGCATTCAGCATGTCAATTACATGCTCCCTCAACTTGAGGCATCTGTGGCAGTGTGTTGTGTGACAAAACGACACATTTTAGTGACCGTTTATTGTCCCCAACACAAGGTACACCTGTGTAATGATCATGCTGTTTAATCAGCTTCTTGATATGCCACACCTGTCTGGATTATCTTCGCGAAGGAGAAATGCTCACTAAAAGGGATGTAAACTAATTTGTGCACAAAGTTTGAGAGAAATAAGCTTTTTGTGCGTATGGAACATTTCTTTGATATTTTATTTCAGCTCATGAAACATGGGACCAACACTTTACATGTTCGTTTATATTTCTGCTCAGTATTTGTCGACACGTCCAAATGTGCAGAGTTTACCCCAGGCTTACCCACACAATATGTTTAGGCAATACGCATGCGCAAAATATGAAATTGTCTCAATGCAACGAATGATGTTAGGCAAAGCTTATACTGACCTTGTCCATAGATAGTGACTGGATTCATAAACGGTCGCGCAGGTCATTGATTTGAATGGATGGGCATGCATACCCTGGTTGATGCAGTTTTAGCACACTTTTTAGATTTTGAGCATAAAAACCACCAGAATCATTGACAATGTCATTTTATTGTATTAGACTATTACAAGGGTGTGCACTGTCTACCCTGCCTACCCTGACTGCACATCACTGTGTATATTCAATGCCTCAACATGGATACTCAATTACAGTAAATGGAAAAGTAGAAGTGAAAAACTTTGATCGACACAATCGCGTTCATGTCAATCTCACTGTTCTGTCTTCAGCACCCCGCGTCGTTTTCGCCATCTGCCATGTCTCCGCTAGAGGAGGATTTTCCATCTACCTCAACCACAGACGAAACCACACAAATTCACCCGCTTTGTGAGGATGCTTTCCGCCATCAACTAAGGCCTGCAGAACACATGCAAGCAGTTCTCCAGCAAGACCATCTAATTCACTCGACTCTTTAACTAAAGGTCATATTATTGCATTCCATTGTATCGTGTGTCTTTCTAATATCTTAGGCATGGACTCAACAACATGTCACTCAAATGTAATAAGTCAACACTCATAAATGCATAGAAGAACATTCATGTGGCTTTTAAGCTTGGGAATGACCTCCCCTTTAATATCAGTATAAAGTCGCCCTAATATCCATACAAGGTCCCCCAATATCACCATAGCATCCCCATATCGTCTCCATAACACCCCTCTAATATTCCCATAATATTTCCATCCCCTCACTTACTGTTTCTTAATATAATGCCTTATCCATGGCCCCTGGATAGTAATGTTACGTGCCAATCAGAAAATGTTTCTGCAATTCTAGATCACAGCCACATGAGTGTGCCACCCCTTCATAATTTCTTTTAAATGTTATCTTTATTTTACTAGGCAAGTCAGTTAAGAACAAATTCTTATTTTCAATGACGGCCTAGGAACAGTGGGTTAACTGCCTGTTCAGGGGCAGAACGACAGATTTTGTACCTTGTCAGCTCGGGGATTTGAACTTGCAACCTTTCGGTTACTAGTCCAATGCTCTAACCACTAGGCTACCCTGCCGCCCCAATAATTGCCAGGGTCCATGCATTGCAGGTGAATAGAATATCTACGTTCTTTCACCAGTTGGTGACTGGGAACCTCTATAATACAGTAAAGTATTGTGAAAGTTGACTCTTACTTTAAAGGTTTGACTAAACAGGATTTACTCTTTGCATGACCAGGGACGAGTTGATTAACTTTGAGTAACAACAACAAGTAATAAACACTTTTGATAATCAACGCTTGCAATACTCATGCGCCGATTTAATTTAGCTGTCAATTACGTGTAAATCACTAGAAACATTTCAAAACTTACTGAGTGATAAATTACCCGTAGGACCTGATGTAATGTACAATGTACAGTATGAAGCGTATATGTGTTGAAGGTATTGGATTTAATTATGGGTGCGGTTCATACTGCATTCCCATGAATGGTGAAAATTCAATTCAAATCAATCTGAATTTTTATTAGCACCCCAAATCAAGTCAACAGGACTAAGTGTTCCCACCTACTAACAACCTGCCCCTGTCTCTCCCTGCAACGTGTTGAAAAGCCAAAGGAACAATTATGCAATGGTGCCATATGAAGAGTAGGCCTGTTAGTACATAGTTTTTCCTATCCCTGTTGGTATAAGCACATGACCACATGAATTTCCCCCTGGTGGGATAATAAAGTTGATCTGAATCTAAATCTGGTGGGTTTTCTTTGCCTGGCTAACCACGATAGGCTACAAGGCTCAGATGCTACTTTTAGCACCCAACCCAACCTGCACATGACACCACATGGAGTGATCCGGTCCAGGTATTCTGTTACAGTGTAGCTGTCGGCATAGTGACAAAGTGACGTGCGTCTTTGAGGTCATCAGTGTACCAGCCAACTGGATGAAAGGGACACATGCTCTGGGTACACCGTTGGCACACCTCGTGGGGCCTTCCGAAAAATTCCCTTGACAAGTTGGTCCAGCGTTGCAGTAAACACTTGCCCGACAAGCCTTATGTAGAGTGGTGGAAATAATCAGGGAACCTCTATTTTCACCGCACCATGTCCTCCCAGTAGCAATGGAAAGATACCGCATAGAATGTCCCCTTATTGACAGCACAGACCTGGTAGTTTCCAGAGATTGTCTTATGTCGAGAGGCAAGTACGGGACCCAACGCTGTATTCCTGGAATCCCTTTGCCCTTTCCTGTCAACCCGTCAAGGAAGTGATATTTATGGCACTGTATCTTTTGAATCCACCCTAAGGGTTCCGTAAATACTACGATAGTGACTTTAACATCAAGCTGGCAGGAATAGATACTTCAGTAGATGCTTTTCCTTTAATTGACATGTACAACTGTGACAGCCCGTGTAATTAAACTGTTACAGCTGTCCTTTTTGGCACATGTCCCAAAGGGAAGTGTTAGCCTCATTTGGTACGGACAGTCTTTTAACTAAAATTGTCACTTTAAAGCTAAATAATAGGCATGTGAGACATGCCATTACACTCAACAGATGTCACCAAAGCAGCCCTCCTTTCTTCCACTGAGCTTGCAATGAATACCACTGGATAATAATTCAATGTTGTTCTAGTCTAGTGCAAAGATTCATCCAATCAATCCCTTAATCAATATGGGCTCTGTTACTGTTAGTGGGTCGGAGGACTGCACCTTCCAATGAAGCTACACCATCTCTTTACAGACAAAAAAGGATTCATCCTCCCATCTCTGACATAGCTGTTATCTTTTGATAGAGATCAGAAGCCCGGTCATCCTGAAAAGGGAGAGGCAGATGTATCATTGCAGCATAAATTGGCATAGTAGGCCTGATAGTAGTAGGCCGAGAGTAGTAGGCCTGATTACCGACGAGACGGCCTACAGAGAGGAAGTAGGCACTCTGACTGCGTGGTGCCAGGTAAGCAAGCTCTCCCTCAACGTCAGCAAAACAAATGAGCTGATTGTGGACTTCAGAAGGAACCCGGTTGGGCATATCCTCATCAAGTGGGCCGGACACCATGGTGAAGAAGGCACGGCAACGACTCTTCAACCTCAGGAGGCTGAAGAAATGTGGCCTGTTCCCAAGGACCCTCACAGTGTTCTACAGGAGCATACTGAGTTTCCGTACCTGGCTACATCACGGCAAAAAATGTCAGACTGCCCTCCCCCCACTTGCTGCTCCCCATATGGATATTCCACCCCCCCACCCACATTTACATTGCCCCACACCCCAATGGACATTTATCATTGTTACAGCTGTAAATATATTTGGTATTTTTTAATTATTATTTTTATTCACTTCTCACTTTTCATTCACCCCCCGCGCTGCTTCCCCTATGGACATTCTACACTGCTACAATTGTACATTTGTATATATAATTGTATTACTTTCCTCCTTTTTAACCTGCACTGTTGGAGCATAAGGATTTTTACTGTACTCTGCGATTACATCTGCGACCCTGTGCACACTCATCTAATCTAATGTGTACAGTATGTGTTTTAGTTATGTCACATTCAGGTCATTATTCACAGGAAGTTGTGTTTTTTGCAATTTACGGATAGATTTTCCTCAGGTTTTCGCCTGCCATATCAGTTCTGCTATACACAGACATTATTTTAATAGTTTTGGAACAGAGTGTTTTCTATCCAATGCTACCGAATATATGCATATCCTAGCTTCTGGGCCTGAGTAACAGGCAGTTTACTTTGGGAATGTCATCTGAAATTCCGAACAAAAACCAGTCTCCTAAACAGGTTATGTCACATCCAGGTCACTACTCACAGAAAGTTGTGTTTTTTGCAATATTCAGTGTGATAGGCTACTATAGATAGAAGTCTTGTTGAACTTTGGTTTGAACTAAAACAGTGATGCTAGCCCCAATCATGTCCACCACACCCGGTGTATTAAATGGCATGTCTCTTACACATACAGACTTGGTTACCACCTGGGTACATAGTCAGGCTCCGTCAAGTCAGGGACACAATCAGAAAACGCTGATACTGATCTTTAAAAACCCAGATACTCAAGCAGAGAGAACGCAAGTGTATATGAACAACGAGAGGCAGTTTGTGATGCAAGCCATGGTGTGCTTTAGTGTTGAGGAAAAGAGGTCACTGACACGCACGAACGCACACACACTGTCTGGAGTCAGAGAACAGGCAGCTCTCTTCCCTTCCCTTTTTGTGTGCGTTCTCAGCAAATAGCATTTGCCGAGTCATCAGCAGCTGACACTAGGCTGCACGGCGCCCCAGATGCAGGTTTGCGCTTTTTGTCATGAATCTTGTTTTGGAGGCAGCTTTTCAGAGTGGTACTAGCTGGCACAGCCACAAAGTCATCAAATCTTATTTGAAACCTCACCTGTATTTGGGGAGTTTCTCCCTTTCAAGCTCTGTCAGTTTGAATGGGGAGCATCGCTGTACAGCTACTTTCAGCTCTCCAGAGTTCTTCGGCAGGGCCACTCAAGGACATTCAGAGACTTGTCCCGAAGCCACTCCTGCGTTGTCTTGGCTGTGTGCTTAGGGTCATTGTCCTGTTGTCAGATGAACATTCGCCACAGTCTGAGGTCCTGAGCCCTCTGGAGCAGGTTTTCATCAAGTATCTCTCTGTACTTTGCTCTGTTTATCTTTCCCTCAATCCTGACTAGTCTCCCAGTCCCTGCTGCTGAAAAACATCCCCACAGCATGATGCTGCCACCACCATGCTTCACCATAGGGTTGGTGCCAGGTTTCCTCCAGACGTGACACTTGGCATTCAGGCTAAAGTGTTTAATCTTGGTTTCATCAGACCAGTGAATCTCGTTTCTCATGGTCTGAGTGTCCTTTAGGTGCCTTTTGGCAAACTCCAAGTGGTCTGTCATGGGCCTTTTACTGAGGAGTGGTTCTGTTTGACCAATCTACCATAAAGGCCTGATTGGTGGAGTCCTGCAGAGATGGTTGTCCTTCTGGAAGGTTCTCCCATCTCCACAGAGAAACTCTGGAGCTCTGTCAGAGTGACCATCATGTCCTTGGTCACCTCCCTGACCAAGGTCCTTCTCCCCCGATTGCTCAGTTTGGCTGGGTGGCCAGCTCTAGGAAGAGCCTTGGTGGTTCCAAATTTCTTCCATTTCTTCCGTTCTTCAATTTTAGAATAAGGCTGTGACATAACAAAACGTGGAAAAAGTCAAGGGGTCTGAATACTTTCCGAATGCACTGTATATACTGTATGTATTTTTTTAAATCAGGGGGTGCATTACCCTTCGCACCTCTACTTCCCGTGGCTATGTCCTCACCTTAGAGTCCTATTGCAGTATGGATTGTATATTTATATAAAGCCATCAATGAGATTTTACATGGCATACAGCTGAAAGGACATACATGTCATTTAGGCGTTTTGTGATCAGAAGTTAGTCAAGATGTTATCGAAACGTGGTCAACCCATTGAAATAGCCTTCTAAAACTCAACCATTTAAGTGTGGGGCCTTTACTGTCCAGATATGGTTTACTACTTTGGGACACCCACCACTCAGTCATTCTCAAGACAGGTGCTTGGTCCATTCATACAGTACTGATGAACAGGAGCCGGGGGAAATTACATTAACACAGCGGTGTTATGAGCCATTGACAAAGACTTGGGTGCTTCGCATACCCAACCTTCACCCCAACCAGTCTGCCCACACTAGATTCACCAGGGCTTTATGTAACCTGTCTGTCTGTGCGTCAGAGTTCCTCTACCCGTCTGTTTATTCTTCCCTCGTTTCCAGTCTGCCCACTCAGCTCTTATCTCACTGAGGTGTGTCAGTGTACCAGACATGGACACGGGTGGATGTTTGCAGTCATAAAGACCTAATGCTGCCAAAGTCCCCACAAACACCCTGCATGGTGGGCAAAGTCTCCAGAAAGTCCCCTATGCACCCCACATCTCTCTAGTCTGCTACCTCATTTTCCTATAGCAGGTCGTAAACAATCGTGTAAAGTACTTAAGGAAAAATATTTAAAGTACTACTGAGGTGGTTTTTTGGGGGGGGGTATCTGTACTTTACTACTAATATTTTTGACAACTTTTACTTCAATGCATTTTCACTGACACCCAAAAGTACTCGTTACATCTTGAATGCTTAGCAGGACAGGAAAACTGTCCTATTCACAAATATTTAGGCAATTACCTTTACCTTTGATACTTAAGTATATTTAAAACGAAATACTTTTCTATTGTCACTCAAATAGTATTTTACTGGGTGACTTTCACTTTTACTTGAGTCATTTTCCATTAAGGTGGCAGTTACTTTTACTCAAGTATGACAACTGGGTACTTTTCACAACACCGGTCGTAAATACAGGGAGGTGGCAATGTGGAAGATAATTTGGTTGTATATGCTTGTTTTTAGCTAGGTTAGAACACATTAGCCTAGTTATACTATGCATGAGTATAGGTTCCTATGTACAACTAAGTTTGTTGTTACAGTTGCTATGCTAAGTTGTTTTGACCCATCTTTTTAGTTTGGATTTCTTGTATCATTGTCATTAGAAAATTGAGAACCATTGTGCTATAAAAGCATAGAAAAGGGAATGTTGTCCGAATTGAACGTCAACTCATCGATCTTACTTTGACGACCATCTGTGGGACAAGATAGTCCCCCACACTCTTAGAAAAAGGGTTCCAAGAAGACTGCAGAGGTTCATCATATTTTGAATCACTTCTCTGATCGAGCGTCATGACTGGCGCAGGCATTGTGTTCACCGCCGCCTCAAATAACATATAGGCCTGACCAACCACGTCCACAAACGGCTGCTGTACAAAATGTTCTAAAATGAAAGGAGCACAGCAGTTGGACTCAGTGCGCAGACTCGCACTCACGGACAAAGCCACACACATACACACTTTCCAGGAATGTACTCTTTCCAAGAAGGGGAAATCGGTTTGACAGTGATGGAATAAACATCTGCAGAAGAAACGCATTATGAAACCATCCCAAGGTACCCGGTGTTGAAATCTCACATGAAGCAACGGGAGAAACAATATGATAAGGTGATTTCATTTTGTACTGTACATACTATACATATAACTGTATAGTGTATCAGCAACAACTGAAGGCCCAAAATTCAAATTCTGTAGATTTGTAGTGAGTCCCACAAAGGTGCCTTTGAAGGCAGTGGCCGCCTCAGAAAAACAGTACTTGGCATAACTCAGGTCTATATCTCCATGAATGGTTGGCTCCTGGCTCCCTACACTTGTTGTTCTCTCTTGAAGAGACAGTTACATAAAGCTGGGCTGTGCTCTCCTCTCTGATTGGTTCCAAGGGTGCCGCCTGACGGGTTAAGATTGATTGCTTCCTGCAGCAGGCTCTCTCCATACCGGCCCCTTGTTCTCTGATAGTATGCATATGTTTAACTGTTCGAGGAAGATCAGGCAGTAGAGCTGAAATGCTGAGACTGACTCTGGATCAGCACAGCGTTGACCTTAACTCAGTCATCAATGTTTACGCTGGCCTAAAGGCTGCTTATTTAGCAGATATGACTGACCTTTGACCTTAGCTGTGAAGTACAGCATCGAACTACTGCCACAGTTGTTGTTCATTCATGTGTTTGTTATTTAATCAAGACAACAAAGAAAAATAACTTCATTATTTGACATAATTTATTTTACATAATCACTTTATTCCTAAAAAATAAGACATTTGAAATGTACATTTTGTTCAATTCAAGTATAATGCAAACCAAACTGGTGTTTTGGCTTGATTAGAAGATACTCAGTGGACTGGGTCAGCTACAATTAGGGATGCGCACACACCTGGACCAATAGTGTTCATGCTATTGCAAAGCAGGACAAACTGTCACTACGGTGGTACCATTAACAAACTTCTATAGTCCAGTCGTCCATCTTAGGAAATACATCTCCACATTTTCCTTCTACCTCAAGCTATTCACACAGGCAAGGAATTCCATCAAACACAATTACAAACTACACAGTCGGCTGTCTGCACTTGCTCGCGTTTTGGACATTTTGTTCAAGCTAATGGAAACAATGTTGCGTATACATTTTTCTCACTGACCAATCCAAACAAAAGTAGGTCCATATACAATAAAGGATTTTTATACCAGGAAAACAATGACCAATTGGCTAATATTTGTGCACAATCTGTTCTGTCTGCATTCATAGGCACTTATCAAGGACATTAGAATGTTTGATGTTTGAAATGTGGGCCACTTGGCAATAGGCACTCATGAAACTTAACACACGTTTCACATACTATGTGATACAGTCGAGTAGTTATGTTGCTACAACTTCAACCTTCATAACAGGTTATAACCGGACATGGCTGATCTGGCTAACCAGTCGCTGGCTGTCAGCGTGCTTTACAACACTGATAACTGATAAGTAACACCCCCTTTTTGTGTGTTCTCCATACTCTGATAAGGATTTGAAATGATGCAACCTCCACTGAAACGACACTCAAATTAAGTGGCTATTCTTCACAGTGAATACAGTCATGACCACGTACTTCACCTAAACCTTCTCAACTCTGAAATGGTCGATCCCATGTTCTACCGGAATGACAAGATCTCCCACTTCCGCCTTGGTTTTTCTCCTTCTCCGCCACCCCTCCTTCACTTTCATGCTCCCCTCCACTGTCAACCCCAAATCCAGGTGTTGTAAGCGGGGCAGGAGGCTCCCGCTAAGGGCCTTGGTGTGGGATGGAGCATACAGAGCAGACTACTCGTATTTGGGGAGCAGTTTAATTTGAGATGGACAATCACTTGCACTTTGGAAGATGGCCATTCTAAAGCAACTGGTTCGGTCCCCTCTCCCTGAACCCCCCCCCTTCCTAGGAACACAACATTAGTGGGGACAGGAAGTGAGTGGGTTTACCCACTTCATGAAACAGGAAACCACTAGGGGTTTTAAAGCTGTGCAATCAGAAGCTTCTTCTCTTCTAGATCTCCTCCAGGATTGGTCGCGATGTCTTTCCCCCCACCACCACGTCAACATTAGGTCCCATTGAGATTTGGCCCCTTTTCTCTCTCCTTAGGGCTTAAGGTAATTGAAAGGTCAAAGTTCACTTGGCGACTCTGTATATGGCCAGGTCCAGCGGTTCTTTACTAGGAACACACCAGTCATCTGCCTCCAAGTTGACTTTGTAGTGTTTCAGAGCTGTCTTGTTGAACACAGGAAGCCTCTCCACTGAATCTGTGGACAATGCCTGAGGGAGAGAGCGGGGGATAGAAGATAGAGTTAGCGATTAGCATGTCTAGGAATGTGACAACTTGACAGGTTATTAGTATCTGAGATGTATACGGAGGTAGTAGGTCGTCGCCTCTTACCTTCATGTGAATGACAGCGTCGGTACCATGACCCTCCATTGAGTATAACTGCAGGTCTCCCTGGAAGTAACGCGCATAGAGGCGTGAAATGGGAAGCCCATATCCAAAACCAGCCTGGAGGGACACACAACAGGGGAAATGTTACGGCTAATGAAAATACATTGACATAGTTGGAACTATTAGCACGGTTAAAAAAATAGGTTCCTCGGTCTCAAGGTACAGAAATACTGCAACAAAAAACAAGGTCATCTAGTCGTAAGTATGGCTTCTGTGCGTTTTTAGGTTCTGTGAGGTTATATAAGTAGATGTGTATGTATCACGCACCAGTGGGGCCCGCTGATTGTCACCGAAGTCGGGTCTGGGAGCTGTGGAGTACATGTAGCTGAAGAGAGTCTCAATCTTTCTTAAGGGGACACCACCACCCCTATCCATCACCTAAAAAGAGAGAGAAAGAGAGCGAGATTACACACAGATTACGCTCACACCCATTTATTGACAATCTGGGTCCATTTAAATAGAGTTATCACTGATTAACACTATATATTGGGGAAAGAATACATGAACAAAAATGCCAGAGAACATCGGGCCAGAGAGAAGAAAATGCTAATGTCATTAGGAATAATCAAGGCATCTAGTGCAGAGGTGAGCAGATGGACCTGGTGGAGGTGGATCATGAGAGGATTTAGCTCAAATTCATTGAGACAGCCATAGTTTCACATTCACCACTGCTAAGATTCTAATTGGGGGAAAGGTTAACGACATCAACCAATAGCAGCTGTAGTTCATCCCTTACTAAATATGGCTAAACATACTTTGTCCAATCCTGTTAATGAGAGCATGGCTTAAGTGGCTCTTGATGAGAATGATGCCATGGATAACTCAATCAAGGCTGTACTAGGGGGTGAACTAGGCGGAGGGCACAATAGAGGAGAGCTAAGCTGTGGCACAACATTACAGCCAGCATCCTCTTTCTCTTACAAAACGTTGGGTTGTTTCAAATAAGGATTTGTAGTGGTTACACAATGAGGGAGTTCAATTGAATAACAGGATTGGGTTTACGGTTAGAGGTCACACAGGCGTATGTGTTGGTTCTATTTTGGGTTTGTTGTTTTGCGGTTTCATGGAGTTTAACTGGATTAGAAACGTTCACTTTTTTTTAACAGAGTTTCCAACAGTTCTACACTTTGTCCCCAGTTCTCTCATCATCTTGGGGTGGCAGGGTAGCCTAGTGGTTAGAGCGTTGGACTAGTAACCGGAAGGTTGCAAGTTCAAACCCCCGAGCTGACAAGGTACAAATCTGTCGTTCTGCCCCTGAACAAGGCAGTTAACCCACTGTTCCTAGGCCGTCATTGAAAATAGAATTTGTTCTTAACTGACTTGCCGAGTTAAATAAAGGTACAATTTAAAAAATCTTGATTCTAATTCCTGCAAGGCTAGATTGGAAGTCTGTCCTGCCGCTCACCTTGATTGACAGATCCTCTCCGCCAAGGGCCACCATGACTCTGATGGGTGGGAGGTTGTTGCTGACTTCATTGGTCTCAATTGTAGCTCTCATGGCATTCTGGGGGACATCAAAAGAGACCGTTCAGGTACTTGTCAACACATGACATCTGAACACACGCCATCATAATTTGATATTACTGCCCTAAAGTCATGCAGCCAATGTTCTCCCCATCATCCACTTTGAGTTTTAAGATATCATTACAAGGACTCACCTTGAAGAGCTCAAACAGCATGTGGTAGAGATGGGAGGGGATATAAGAAATCTGGATTGGATCTCTGACATTGTTGGCTGAAAAGGGAAATGATAAGACTATGAAATCCCCATAGGTGTATCGGTTTATTTCCTTATTAATAGCTACTAATAGCATGTCACGCTATTTAGCTTTTAAGATAATGTGTGAGTTTTTTTTCTTTTCAAATTCACATTAAGGGTGTGTAGAGGCCTGCTGGGCTTACAGTTCATCTCTCTTAGCTCCAGCTCAGGGGCCCCGAGGTAGTACTGCTCACAGAGCATCTTGGCGCTCTCAAACGCATCTGGAGAGAAAGAGAGGAGGAGGAAAGAAAGACATGTGATTAGCTGTTTCCAGCTGTCACTCCGCAAACAAAAATGAACATGATGGCCAAATGTAGACAGAGCCACTCTTTGAGTTATTGGCTTCAAATAAACAGAATACCGGTAAGCACTTCAAAAACTGGGTCTTTCTATCACCCTAACACCTCGTTTTCACCTTAGACCAATTTTAATAAGCAAGCCCCAATGGTTCTCTAACCTCGAATCACTTCAGTGACATCACACAGGGAGTCAATGCACCCGATGGTGTTGGGGTGGGCTGGGTTGGTGTTCCCGTCGAAAACAAGTGCTGCAGAGAAAACGGGGACAAGGGGAGGAGGAGAGGAAAAGGGGGGGGGAAGAGTTAGACTGTTACATGTGGTGGACCAAGTCCAAAATGTTTCAGTGAATGATTGAAAAAGGAAAAGACTGGGCAGGAGAGTACCGGCAAGGCCCAGTTCTGTTTGAATGACCTTGGACAAATAGGGCTGAGGTGGGTGGAGTGGAAAAAAAAGTGGTCCAAACTCTAAGAGCAGTTTGAACCTGTTCTTCATTGGTTGCATAAGAGCTGACAACACAAAACGCTGTACCCATAGCACAGCATGGACACTACTTATCCTACTACAGTTGGAAAATTCTAGAGGCAAAAACGAGTTAAATGAGTTCTTTATTCTCTTAAGAACCCTATTTCCTGTCTTATAGTCAAGCCTCCGGGCTGAGACTGTCCAAAAAAATCTACCTCAGCATGTGCAAGCACCTCTGCCAGTCTTTCCATTACAACCCTTGTATAACTGGTTGCCAGCACAATTAGAACACTACTTGGATGTGTGTCAAGACTAACAGTGTAAGCATTAATCTCAGCTTCAAACGGCTTGTTCAATGCCAGGGCCAAATTGTTGCATTGCCTTCTGCTTGAGTTGCAGGTTCAGTTAAGGGGAACTGGATTGGTCAAGGCCAAACTGATATAGGCGAATCCCTGTCAACCATCAGCAACAGCTGTTTTCTAAGAATTGCTCCCCTGGAATTGGTGAGAGGTTGGCAAGTCCCAAAAACACATCCTCTAAACTATGTTAGAAAATAAACAGATAGCTTTAACTGACAAGCTTATTTTGAACTAATCCATGTGGAATGCCTGTGACCTCAGAGGCGGGACTTACTGTGCTGGTTGATGAGCATGCGGATGGAGATACGGCTCATGTAGAATCGGTCCAGGAAGTACTGGATGTTCAGGCTAGTGACCGGGTCCTGGCCGAAGGCGTCTTTGTACTCGATGACGCCCTGCGCCATAGTGGGCACCACATTATTGTGCCTGTTCCTAATGGTCTCCAGGGACTCAACAAACCTGGAGAGGGAGAGAAAGGGGGCTGTCAATCTGAGTCTTTAACAATCCCCCCCCCCCAAAAAATAAAAAAAATAAAAATAAAAATAACCAGCTAGGTTTTCAGAGTTAGTATTAGATGATTAATATATGCTATTTAGAAGACGCTTTTATCCAAAGCGACTTACAGTCAAGTCATACATTTCATGTACGGATGGCCCCAGTGGGAATCAAACCCTTCATCCATCTTGGCATTGCAAATGCCATGCTCTACCGACTGAGCCACGCAGGACCACAATATGGAGGTGCAAACTTACGATTCCAAGACACTGTGGTCGTCTGGGCTCTTGTCGAGGAAGTCCAAGATCTCCATAAGGCTTTGTATGTACCTAGGAGAGAGAGAAGGAAGAGTTGATTAGGTGACCTTCGTATTTGTATGTACCTAGGAGAGAGAGAAGGAAGAGTTAATTAGGTGACCTTAGTATTTGGATGTACCTAGGAGAGAGAGAAGGAAGAGTTAATTAGGTGACCTTAGTATTTGGATGTACCTAGGAGAGAGAGAAGGAAGAGTTGATTAGGTGACCTTAGTATTTGGATGTACCTAGGAGAGAGAGAAGGAAGAGTTAATTAGGTGACCTTAGTATTTGGATGTACCTAGGAGAGAGAGAAGGAAGAGTTAATTAGGTGACCTTAGTATTTGGATGTACCTAGGAGAGAGAGAAGGAAGAGTTGATTAGGTGACCTTAGTATTTGGATGTACCTAGGAGAGAGAGAAGGAAGAGTTGATTAGGTGACCTTAGTATTGCCACATTACAATCAAACAGCCATCGTCAGCATTTGTTTAAATACTGAGATGAAAAAAAAACATTGACTCGCAATAGTTATGCAAAAGGCTATTGGGTCTCAGGCTCTGTCACAAGAGACTGTCAGTAGATAGGGAAGGTACTTTTGCACTGGTAATTTTCCAGTTGGCTTTTGGACCCTTTTTTTTAGGTGCCATTCTTGCATCCCTGTCCCTGTCACTTTGGGTGTGGCTCACTCCTGTTTGTGTGTCGGGGATTTTTTTTTAGCCACCCCTATCTGACCTCCACACAACAAGAGATGGGAACTCCGCAGTCCCAGCCCCTCTCCTCCACCAATCAGAGGGCAGTATGCCAAGAACATTCCACCCCCAGCTCCAACCACTTCCTTTACCTGCCTACAAGGGAAAACAAGATTACATATCAGGGCAGCGTACTGTGTCTTCTTTATATAGCAGGAACCTACTATCTATCATGTGCCACTTATCATATTAATGATGGCAGTTCAAATTGACACAACACATTATATTACCTGTTTGCTACACAGCTGTTAGATTATTAGATTATCAATCCCATTGACTAGATGTGTAATTAGAGCTATGTGTAAATGTGCATTGTAATGGTGATCTAACTATGGCCACTAAATCAAATTGTTCACCTCGGGAATAAGGGAAGTGTGTTTTTTCTTCCTTTGAATGTCTTTCTCAGGTTTCAGTGTGATGTTCCCTGCTCACAGCAACGTTCATTTGACGTCTTCCCGACTCCACCAGAGGCGGATCGTTACAATCACCGCAGTACACAGCTACTTTTGGAACGTGTGCTCCCGCAGCCACGTGCAAGAAAAACATCTTCCCGTTTGTAGCCGGGGCGCGCAAACTGGAGACACGTTTCATCATTCAGGTCATTAGCATAAACATCCTACAGAGCTACGTACACGCTCGATGTGTTATCGGTGGACACTTCTGGTCATAAAACTCAGTCATACCAAGAAAATACACCAAATAATACCATACGGATTCAAATCATGTTATACCGTAGAAGTGCAATAACATGATCAAATTGAGTTATGGCATTCCAATGCACATTCTAAAACATCAGATTTCTGCCGTTTATTTTTTTTCTGTAAAGGTATTTTGTGACTTCCTTCAACAAAACCCAAAGTGCAATATACTTCCATTGGCTATTACACAAGTGCAATGGTACAGTTTGCACTTGAAGTTCCCCTTTCGCACTCTGGAGTGCGCGGAGCGGTCAGAGACGTAGGCCACTATATACTCAACTGTTCCTGCCAAGACAACACTGAGTCAAAAACAACGAGGGGAGGGAGGGAACTGGGACAAAGTTCACAGCGCGAGTGACTGGCGCACAGCTGGGACACTAGAGCTATGCATTGGCCAAATGACCATGACAACAACGTTGCTTAATCAAATCCCGGGTATGTGCGCTATGCTGCAAACAATAAACATGTTTGTGCTGACACTGTGGCACAACATATCCCGATTATAGTATATAGAGGGCGCCAATATATGCTATTGTCCCGTTAAAAGTTTACGTTTTCGGATAGGTTCCTGATTGCTCTAGCTGTCTCTTACCAGCGTTGCACCAGCTGCACCGATGGTGTGGTCAACAACCGGTCCGGCAAGAGGTTGAGCTCTTTCATGATGTTGGACAGCCGGACGGGGAGTTCTTGTCTGAGGAAGGCGAAGGATGTCTTCTCGCAGGCATTTGTAGAACCTGGAGATGGTCGGTGTCAAAGTTAGATAAGCTAGAGCAAAAGTGCTTGAGGATATATCAAAGCAATTGTGTAATAATAATAGCTATTATGTATCCTCATCATCATCATCATTATCACCTGTACATGCCAAACTATGGCCTATGCAGACAGGTTTCTGCCTATTCCTTCAGTATCTCATATCGTTACTGAAAACCATGGTAACGTTGTAGTCTACATTTACACAGTATGATTGGCTAGCTGGAACAACCACGTTTCCTTACATAATCATAAACATGTTCAGCACATGCGACTGCTGCTTGTGGTCAAACTTGAACCAGCCTACATCCGTAGGTAGTATTGTTTGCACATGGGACAAGTCAGTGTAAACATATTGAAAAAGGATATCTAATTACCATAGTCAGTGTTGTAGTTTAGATTTAGATTATACCCCTATGTCTTGTATGGTTTAATTACCATTTTCTTTACATTTCCTACCATGTGTTACTCTGCAAGCCTACAAAAAATACAATGATATCCCTCTATCAGTGTGCACGACGTTGAAATTAATATTGAAACATTGTGCGCTCGAATTATTTGCTGAGCAACATCATGGCATTGGAATTCAAAATTATGCCGTTGAGTTTGTATTCTACTCACCGAAATCCAAGAATTGCTTCATAGACAAAGGTGATGGTGAGAATTTAGAGAAATGGTCAATATGCTTTGGCACGTTGGCCAAAGCAGCGTTCTTCATCAGGAATCTGACAAACTTCATTATGCAAGGCAATTAAAAATCGTCAAGAAAAATCGAAATGTCCGTTCAGAACACAAGATGTATAGCTCCTGTCAGTTTAGGTCTGTCTCGAGTGTTTACGTTCAATGTTGATTTTCTGAAGATTGCGATAGTTGGAGTTGTCTTGAAGTAAACTTCTCCAGCCAATAGCGTTGCTTTATGCGCAGGGCTGGCCAATGAGAGTGGGCGGTCAGTGCGCAGTGCTAGGAACCCCCCCACACACAAGACATAGTCAACAACCCAACAGGGGCATGATGATGGTGTTGACAGATTGTGTGTGCCATCTCTAATTTACATAACCTAAATGAACCTACTTGTAGTCTACGTCTGTCGCCTGTCTGGAAATAATCTCTGTTATGCTGTTGACAACCTCAACAAGGTGACGTTCAGGGATGTTAGTAGCCTACTGCTGTCCAGAAAACAAAGGCTCAATTTGAATGTTACTGTGAATGCAGGGCATAGTTAATTTTATTATAATTGATAGTTCATTTCAATATTTTCACATTGCTGTGTTCATTTGACTTGGAACCAAGTCCAACCCCCCCCAAAAAAAAAAAAAAAAACATGGTAACTTGTTTGATTTGGATCCCCATTAACAGACAACTAGTCTTCATGGGGTCCGACACACAAAATTACTTTACATGTTTACAGTAATGGTATCAATACTTGGTCAAGGAGCACTGAGCTTCACACAGCTTCCATTCACACCTCCATTCAGGTCAGAGAGGGGTAAACAAAACAACAACAAGCATACATGTCACAACAAGCATACATGTCACAACAAGCATACATGTCACAACAAGCATACATGTCACAACAAGCATACATGTCACAACAAGCATACATGTCACAACAAGCATACATGTCACAACAAGCATACATGTCACAACAAGCATACATGTCTGGTGAACTAGGCCATGCAGAAAAATTCAAAAGGAATTTCAGTCTTTTGCAACAACAAAACATGATGAAGTACATAACTGGAATGTTATTGTTTTTCTTCCTGCTTGTTACCATCTAGAATATATGTTCCCTCAGACAATACCAGGCCAATACCATCTAAGACAGGACAGTAAAATCAAGTGGTGCCGTTGTATGCTATAGTAGTAAACACGCCATCATAATCCTTTTATGGTGTTCATTCACAACGAGGTGAGAGTTGGAGTGGGCGTGCCACTGCGTTTCCATCAACAAGGTGAGGCACGGTACAGAACATAGATAGAGAGAGTAGATAGGGAGAGAGAGGGAGAACAGGCTTGGCTTGATGGTCAATGACAACAGCAGCAGTGAGGGACGGGAATCAAATGGTTAGAGTGGGCTGCTTATACCAGAGGCAGAGGGTTCGTAGTGAGGACGACTGGCTACTATTCTGAACTTTGCGTGGTGAGCTTTCTGGCATCCAGAGCTGCTGAGGCATCAGCCAAGTGGTGCTACACAGACTGGAAGAGGCTATACGACTCAGGCTGGTTCCCAGACTTGCCCTCTACAAGATCATCAGCAGACTCCATCACCATCCTCTGTCCAGCTCCCTTTGCTCAAGCCATGAACAGAACCCTCTCTATCTTCAGAGGATGGAGCTTTCAAAGATTCGCCCTCTATTGGTTGAACCGTCATGATATATTGCTTGTTTGTTTTTTGCTCTTAAAAGGCTTTGAGATTCTATTGAAAGCACTATAGAAATGTAATAAATTATAATAAATTACCACCAGCCAAATTCATCTTTAGTGTGTGTGTGTGTGTGTGTGTGTGTGTGTGTGAGTGTGAGTGAGAGAGAGCAAGAGGTAGACACAGAGAGAGAGCACACTGCCCACAAAATGTGGTGGAAACAGCTGCACTTCCTAACCTTCTGCCAAATGTATGACCATAGCAGAGACGCATAATTCCCTCAGATTACACAGATCCACAAAGAATTCAAAAACAAACCCAATTTTGATAAACTTCCATATCTTTTTGGTGAAATGCCTCACTGTGCAATCACAGCAACAATATTTGTGACCTGTTGCCGCAAGAAATGGGCAACCAGTGAAGAACAAACATCATTTAAATACAACATACAGTTGAAGTCGGAAGTTTACATACACTTAGGTTGGTGTCATTAAAACTCATTTTTCAACCACTCCACAAATTTCTTGTTAACAAACTATAGTTTTGACAAGTCGGTTAGGACATCTACTTTGTGAATGACAAGTGATTTTTCCAACAATTGTTTACAGACAGATTATTTCACTGTATCACAATTCCAGTGGGTCAGAAGTGTACATACACTAAGTTGACTGTGCCTTTAAACAGCTTGGAAAATTCCAGAAAATTATGTCATGCCTTTAGAAGCTTCTGATAGGCTAATTGACATAATTTGTGTCAATTGGAGGTTTACCTGTGGATGTATTTCAATGCCTACCTTCAAACTCAGTGCCTCTTTGCTTGACATCATGGGAAAATCAAAAGAAATTAGCCAAGACCTCAGAAAAAGAATTGTAGACCTCTACAAGTCTGGTTCATCCTTGGGAGCAATTTCCAAACACTTGAAGTTACCACGTTCATCTGTACAAAAAAATAGTACGCAAGTATAAACACCATGGGACCACGCAGCCGTCATACCGCTCATGAAGGAGACGCGTTCTGTCTCCTAGAGATGAACGTACCTTGATGCAAAAAGTGCAAATCAATCCCAGAACAACAGCAAAAAACCTTGTGAAGATGCTGGAGGAAACAGGTACAAAAGTATCTATATCCACAGTAAAACAAGTCTTATATTGACATAACCTAAAAGGCCGCTCAGCAAGGAAGAAGCCAATGCTGCAATTCCGTCATAAAAAAGCCAGACTACAGTTTGCAACTGCACATGGGGACAAAGATCGTACTTTTTGGAGAAATGTCCTCTGGTCTGATGAAACAAAAACAGAACTGTTTGGCCATAATGACCATCATTATGTTTGGAGGAAGAAGGGGGAGGCTTGCAAAGCTGAAGAATACCATCCCAACCGTGAAGCACGGGGGTGGCAGCATCATGTTGTGGGGGTGCTTTGCTGCAGGAGGGACTGGTGCACTTGACAAAATAGATGGCATCATGAGGGAAGGCAAATTATATGTAAATATTGAAGCAACATCTCAAGACATCAGTCAAGTTAAAGCTTGATGGCAAATGAGTCTTCCAAATGGACAATGACCCCAAGCATAATTCCAAAGTTGTGACAAAATGGCTTAAGGATAACAAAGTCAAGGTATTGGAGTGGCCATCACAAGGCCCTGACCTCAATCCTATAGAAAATGTGTGGGCAGAACTTAAAAAGCGTGCATGAGCAAGGAGGCCTACAAACCTGACTCAGTTACACCAGCTCTGTCAGGAGGAATCGGCCAAAATTCACCCAACTTATTGTGGGAAGCTTGTGGAAGGCTACCCGAAACATTTGACCCAAGTTAAACAATTTAAAGGCAAAGCTACCAAATACTAATTGAGTGTATGTATACTTCTGGCCCACTGGGAATGTGATGAAAGAATAAATAATTTCACATTTTGAAAATAAAGTGGTGATCCTAATTGACCAAAGACAGGGAATTTTTACTAGGATTAAATGTTTGGAATTATGAAATGTATTTGGCTAAGGTGTATGTAAACTTCTGACAACTGTATATTTGTGTTTATTTATTTTCCCTTATGTACTTGAACTATTCACACATAATTACTACACTATATATATATATATATATATATACACATAATGACAGCAACAATTGTAACTGTTGCAAGTGTAATGTTTACTGTACATTTCTTATTGTTTATTTCACCTTTGTTTATTATCTATTTCACTTGCTTTGGCAATGTAAATCAAATCAAACGTTATTTGGCACATACGTAGTGTAGACCTTACCGTGAAATGCTTACTTACAAGCCCTTAACCAACATAGCAGTTCAAGAAGAGTTAAGAAAATATTTACCAAATAAACTAAAAAATAATAAAAAGTAACCCTAAAATAACAATGACGAGGCTATATACAGGGTCTATCTGTACCGAGTCAATGTGTGGGGGTACAGGTTAGTCGATGTAATTTGTACATGTAGGTAGGGGTGAAATGACTATGCATAGATAATAAACAGCAAGAATCAGCAGTGTACAAAATAAATGGTGGGTGGTGTCAATGTAAATAGTCCAGTGGCCATTTGATGAATGGTTCAGCAGTCTTATAGCTTGGGGGTAGAAGCTGTTAAGGAGCCTTTTGGTCCTAGACTTGGGGCCCCGGCACTGCTTGCCGTGCGGTAGCAGAAAGAACAGTCTATGACTTGGGTGACTGGAGTCTCTGACAAATTTTTGGGCCTTTCTCAGACACCGCCGATTATATAGGTCCTGGATGGCAGGAGGCTTGGCCCCAGTGATGTACTGGGCCATACACATTACCCTCTGTAGCGCCTTATGGTCAGATGCCAAGCAGTTGCCATACCAGGCGGTGATGCAACCAGTCAGGATGCTCTCGATGGTGCAGCTGGAAAAGGTTTTGAGGATCTGGGGACCCATGACAAATCTTTTCAGTCTCCTGAGGGGGAAAAGGTGTTGTCATGCCCTCTTCACAACTGTCTTGGTGTGTTTGGACTATGATAGTTCATTGGTGATGTGGACACCAAGGCCCTTGAAACTCTGGACCCGCTCCACTACAGCCCCGTCGATGTTAATGGGGGCCTGTTCGGCCCGCCTTTTCCTGTAGTCCACGATCAGCTCCTTTGTCACATTAAGGGAGAGGTCGTTGTCCTGGCACCACACAACCAGGTCTCTGACCTCCTCCCTATAGGATGTCTCATCATTGTCGGTGATCAGGCCTACAACTGTTGTGTCGTCAGCAAACTTCATGATGGTGTTGGAGTCTTATTTGCCACGCAGTTGTGGTTGAACAGGGAGTATAGGAGGGGACTGACTACTCACCCCTGAGGGGCCCCAGTGTTGTGGATCAGCGTGGCAGACGTGTTGTTGCCTACCCTTACCACTTGGGGGCGGCCCGTCAGGAAGTCCAGGAACCAGTTGCAGAGGGAGGTATTTAGTCCCAGGGTCCTCAACTTAGTGATGAGCTTTGAGGGCACTATGGTGTTGAACGCTGAGCTGTAGTCAATGAACGGCATTCTCACATAGGTGTTCCTTTTGTCCAGGTGGGAAAGGGCAGTGTGGAGTGCGATTGAGACATCTGTGGATCTGTCGGAGTGGTATGCAAATTGTTTCCCATGCCAATAAAGCCTTTTAAATTAAATGTGTGAGTGAGTGAGTGAGAGAGAGTGTCTAGGGATTCTACCCTCTTAAAATACAGGGTATGGGCATGATCATCCAAGGACATGTTGATGATTCATCCTAATTCAGCATGTAGACAAGAGGGCACAGTAAATCCAGTTGACCAGCACCTGTCTTTTAATGTAGCTACATACCCGTGTTTACTCATTGGCTAGCTTGTGAAGGGACGTGACCAGACAGAGAGACAAGGAGAGGAAGAGTCTGAGTTGAAGGGTCATGTGTGATTTAGAATGATTAGTTGTTGTGGTGGTGTACTATAAACACAGGGCAGTGATCCAGTTAATCGGACCAGTAGACATGAGGGACGGCGCTCAAAGTACAGGATTATATAACGATCTGCTGGATTCCATCTTGGTATTGGTGGGGTCAGTGAACCTTGTGCAGGGAATAGTATACTGCTCTGCTGCTTTGACAGTGTTCGCTGTATAGCCTACTAGTGTGCAAACTGTGTAGCCTGGCCTACAATAGTGTCCTAAACGTCTAAAGTTCACCAGTGGTGTCATATATACACTAAAGGAGGCCAAATTCAAGGAAATATACAGTGCAATATACACAATGTTGCTCAATTAGGTTACATTGTTCTGGGCCCAAACAAGAGAGAGAGATAGGAATATGTTGATTACATAACACAGTATATATCAGTACAGAGAGTGCTAGCTGCCTAATGCCCTCAGACTGAAATGCTGTGTAAGCACATAGCACAATGGCCCACTGCCAGTCAATGGATACTCGCTTTTCCAGGCCAACAAGCAATGCACCAACCTGTTGCTTTACCCGTGGCCTGCAGGGGGGGGGGGAATGACAAAAACATTAGATCTGAGTGAACAGTCGATTGGATAAACTAGGCCGAGTGTATTAACTAGCTTTTCGCTAGCATCAGGCCGATTAGATCGCTATGCGTTACACCACAGGCCACACGGCATTCAGGTGAAGCAACGGTTACGTGCATTGACTCCAGACGTTCTATGCTATATACACTATCGAAATAACATTTTTGTAGATGGTCATTTCAACCGTTTTTAAAAGACATCACATAGTAATACAGAATACATATATAAATATATTATATAGCTGTTTTAAGTAGAAATAGCTAGTACTACGGACTAAGTCGCTCTGGATAAGAGCGTCTGCTAAATGACTTAAATGTAATGTAAAATGTCTGATTACCCGTTAGATTAGATCACTTTTATTAGTCATGAATGTAAAAAATAAAAAATGTAAAAAATATATTTAAAAAAACATGACAATCATCTCCTGGTCCTTCACCCTCCTTTTGCCATATAAACAGTGTTGTACTGGACCAGGGTTATCAGGAAATAATGTCAAGTGAGATGAGACGGGTCTTGCCCAATTTGTCCAAACGTTTGTTCCTTGGAAAGATCCTTCTCACAGTGCATCACTCAGCACTCTAAGAGCACACATTTCAACACGTTTAATCGTCAAATTAGGTGACGAACAGAAACAGGTATTAATAACCGGTATTAATGTATTAATACGACATGAATAACCATGTATTAATAGA
Source organism: Oncorhynchus nerka (assembly GCF_034236695.1). Classification (NCBI taxonomy): domain Eukaryota; kingdom Metazoa; phylum Chordata; class Actinopteri; order Salmoniformes; family Salmonidae; genus Oncorhynchus; species Oncorhynchus nerka. Next base: position 20,551,663 of record NC_088416.1, read on the forward strand.
TTGTAAATTGGCGAACACTTATTAATCGCGTCTTGCTTGGGAAATATTGTCCGAGTAACATGATCTCTCTTCTTAGAAAGCCCCTCTCCCTCGACCTCTCACCAAGTAAAAACAACCCAGCCTAGTATAGGTTTGTTGACATGGAAATGACTAGCTGTGGTCAAGTTGGGAGTGCCATGGTAATGGACCATGGGATGCCAAGCGTTCAGCACCCAGTGAAACCCATGAAGTGACAGGGCACAATTACATATGTTTACATGTAAGGAATCAGGGATGTTTCTTTTCTTGTGGTGAGCTGTGGAAAGAATTTCCTCTTGACGGACAATAAACACCAATCAATCAATGTATGTTTACACCTAGTAAACATCTGGTTTTTGAAATGGTGAAGTCATTAAATATTTATTTACCGCTATTGATTTATTTCTGTAGAAAATCCATAACATCTTTAGAATTGCAGACTCAAAGTCAACACTGAAACTGTGAAACTGAGGTGTAGAGTCCATAAAAGGACTGTATTCAACATGTTATTTATGTATTAGGATTGTATGGTACTTTTCTTTAGCACGTGATTCTTTGGGAGTACCCACTTCACACCTGGGAAGGTCACTGTCTGACATTAGTACGCCTGTCTAGACAATCTGAAATCACATGTACACTATATATACGAAAGTATGTGGACACCGCTTCAAATGAGTGGATTCGGGCTATTTCAGCCACACACGTTGTTGACTGGTGTATAACTTCGAGCACACAGCCAGGCAATCTCCATAAACACACATTGGCAGTAGAATGGCCCGTACTGAAGAGCTCAGTGACTTTCAACGTAGCACTGTCATAGTCTGCCACCGTTCCAACAAGTCAGTTCTTCACATTTCTGCCTTGCTAGAGCTGCACCGGTCAAATGTAAGTGTTGTTATTGTGAAGTGGAAACGAACAATGGCTCAGCCGCGAAGTGGTAGGCCACACAAGCTCACAGAAGGGGACCGCTGAGTGCTGAAGCGCATAACGCACACAAATCTTCTGTCCTCAGTTGCAACATTAACTACCAATTTCCAAACTGCCTCTGGACGCAACTTCAGCACAATAACCGTTTGTCGGGAGCTTTATGAAATGGGTTTCCATGGCCTCACGCACACCGCAGATCACCACGCGCTATGCAGAGCGTCAGCTGGATTGGTGTAAAGCTCGACAACATTGGACTCCGGAGCAGTGGAAACGTGGTCTCTGGAGTGATGAATCACGTTTTACCATCCCACGTTTTGCCATCACAACCATCCGTGATTGGGAGTGCCATAGGGCGGCGCACAATTGGCCCAGGGTCACCCGGGGTAGGCCATCATTGTAAATAAGAATTTGTTCTTAACTGACTTGCCTCGTTAAACCAAGGTTAAAATATTTATATATATTTTTTAATTCCCCTGTGCACAAAGCGAGGTCCATACAGAAATGCTATGTCGAGATCGGTGTGGATGAACTTGACTAGCCTGCACAGAGCCCTGACCTCAACACCATCGAACACCTTTGGGATGAATTGGAACACCGACTGCAAGCCAGTTCTAAATCACCCAACATTAGTGCACGACCTCACTAATGACCTTGTGGCTGATTGGAAGCATGTTCCCATAGCAAAATTCCAACATCTAGTGGAAGCCTTCCCAGAAGAGTGGAGGCTTTTATAGCAGCAAACGGGGGACCAACTCCATATTAATGCCCATGATCTTGGAATGAGATGTTCGAATGAGCAGGTGTCCACATACTTTTGGTCATGATGTGTATATGCTGCCTCCACTGTGACTGTAGGCCGAGCTAACGATCAGAGACTCAACAGCTCAGACTAGTAATATTCCATGTATGTCTAATCAAACTCAACAGTTTACTTGAAGTTGAGCAAACATGAAATGATTGGGAGAAGTGCTTTGAGAAGTGTATTTGATGAGCACAGCGGTATGTCCTGGGTGGAGGAAGTTGACACTTCATTTAGACACTGATAGTCCAAATACCCACATACTGTAAATAGATTGTCTGACTGTGAGGTAGGCTATAGTTTCATATTAGGGGATGAGTCCTTGATTACAGTGGAATTAGATAGTGCGAGACAAGCTTGTGAAGCGGAAGGGGAGGTCCGTGTGTGTGGCACAGGCTCAACTGTGGGAGAGGTGGCATTTTTAACAGTTGGCTAAACATAGAGTTGGCATGTATAGAGTAAACACCATGCTCTATCATGTGGGGAGGAACCCAGTGTCTGCTCTATCAATTGTGTTTCTTGCTTTGAACATGACATCTAACTGATTCCAGTGACTCCAGACAGAGTCAGTATATTAAGTTAACATACGTGTTGTTTACATGCTATTTGCATATGTGCGTCATTTGCTTTGCTCTTCATGGGGTTTTGATCTTCTAGTAGTGGGTAAGTAGCAGGCTCGTGCAAGCTGGAACGTCTCATAGGACCAGGAGCATATCTCTCTCCTGTTTCTGTAGCACGAGGCTGCTTGATGTACAATTACACCCCCTGGACAGGACACTAGCCCATCACAGGGCCTTACCCCAAATCTCCTTAATGCTGAGTGCAAAGCAGAAACGCATCGGGTCCTATTTTAACAATCTTTGGTATGGCTCGGCAGGAGATCGAGCTCCCAAACTTCGAATCAAAGGACACTCTAACCGTAAGGCCACCAAGTTGATCTTCTAGTAGGCCTACTTGTTAACCCGAGACGAACGTTGAACTCTGCTCTAGTGACCTACTGTATATAAGAACTGATTTCGGATCAGCTTAGACTCACGTTCCTGCATTATTGAGGTTCTCCGCTTTGAGTGTCTGTGTTTGTGAGACAATCTCTCTAGTACTAGCCTTACCATTATCATCGATACAATCATCTTAACACTGGACTGTACAGCGTTCAGATGATGTACAAAAAATGCAAATGGTACTATTAACATCATTGATGACAGGTCTGTGAATTATACAGAACAAAAATAAACGCAACATGAAGCAATTTCTAAGATTTTGCTGAGATTTTTCCTCATAGGAGGAAATCAGTCAATTGAAATAAATTAATTAGGCCCTAATCGCTGGATTTCACATGACTTGGAATACAGATATGCCTCTGTTGGTCACAGATACCTTAAAAAGAAATGGGCCTCAAGATCTCGCTGCGGTATTTTTGTGCATTCAAATTGCTATCAATAAAATGCAATTGTGTCCGTAGTTTATGCCTGGCCATACCATAACCCCACGGCCACCATGGGGCACTCTGTTCACAACTTTAACATCAGCAAACCGATCACCCACATAACGCCATACACGTGGTCTGTGGTTGTGAGACCGGTTGGTTGTACTGCCAAATTCTCTAAAACGACATTGGAGGCAACCTATGGTAAGAAATGAACATTCAATTATGTGGCAACAGCTCTGTTGGACATTCCTGCAGTCAGCATGCCAATTGCACGCTCCCTCAAAACTTGAGACATCTGTGGCATTGTGTTGTGTGACAAAACTGCACATTTTAGAGTGGCATTTTATTGTCCCCAGCACAAGGTGCACCTGTGTAATGATCATGCTGTTTAATCGGCTTCTTGATACGTCAAACCTATCAGGTGGATGGATTATCTTGGCAAAGGATAAATGCTCACTAAGAGAGATGTAAAACAAATTTGTGCACACAATTTGAGAGAAATAAGATTTTCGTGCTTATGGAACATTTCTGGGATCTTTTATTTCCGCTCATGAAACATGGGACCAACACTAACTGTTGCGTTTTTATTTTTGTTCAGTGTATTAAACAAGGTCGCCATCTGCTGGCTATGTTATTTGTCATGCAGGACATATGCCACTGAGTGGATGAAACTTTGTTGTGCTGGCAGCTGGGAAAGACAGAGGGAGAGAGAGGAAGAGAGAGAGAGAGAGAGAAAACAGACCCAGAAAACCTGAGTCTACGCCTTCTACGGAAAAAGAAATCAGAAATCAGCTCAATGTAATTGAATAATCCATAGACTAACCACTTCTGGGAAAATTGGAAAACACTAATATATATATATATATATACATACATACATAGTTGAAAGTTTACATACACCTTAGCCAAATACATTTAAACTCAGTTTTTTTCTCCAATTCCTGATATTTAATCCTAGTAAATATTCACTGTTTTAGGTCAGTTAGGATCACCACTTTATTTACAGAATGTGAAATGTCAGAATAATAGTAGAAAGAAATTCTATACTTCAGCTTTTATTTCTTTCATCACATTCCCAATGGGTCAGAAATTTACATCAACAATTAGTATTTGGTAGCATTGCTTTTAAATTGTTTAACTTGAGTCAATTGTTCCGGGTAGCCTTCCACAAGCTTCCCATAATAAGGTGGGTGAATTTTGGCCCATTCCTCCTAGCTGGTGTAACTGAGTCAGGTTTGTAGGCCTCCTTGCTCGCACACACTTTTTCAGTTCTGCCCACAAATGTTCTATAGGATTGAGGTCAGGGCTTTGTCATGGCCACTCCAATACCTTGACTTTGTTGTCCTTAAGCCATTTTGCCACAACTTTGGAAGTATGCTTAGGGTCATTGTCCATTTGGAAGACCAAGCTTTAACTTCCTGACTGGTGTCTTGAGATGTTGCTTCAATATATCCACATCATTTTCTTTCCTTATGATGCCATCTATTTTGTGAAGTGCACCAGTCCCTCCTGCAGCAAGCACCCCCATGCTTGGGATGGTGTTCTTCGGGTTGCAAGCCTCCCCCTTTTCCTCCAAACATAACGACTGATCATGGCGACACTGTGCAGTCAACAAAAACCACCATCTGCAATGATCACATTCTGTTAGAAGTTCCAATTGGTTCATGCCCTGAGAGCAGGTACATTAGGGACACTGTAGCATGCAATACATTTTCTACAAAATCCCATATCTATTGTTCCTCACAGTTGACACACAGAGATGATATAGAACCTCTTTTATTTCAAGACCTGTGCATATCTGGATTAGAGAGCATTTCTTCTCATAAAAATAATAATCTTCATCACTCATTGGGGACAGCATAAATAAATAAACTGCCATAATTGAGATAAAATGAATCAATCTATTTATACAACAATCTAATCAAGCTTCGATGTCAGCACTTTGTGTCAGAATATATTTTAAAAAAATGTTTTATTTCTTCTGATGAAGGCAGTTATGCAACCAGAGATCCATGAGGCAAAGAATATGACTACTGAACACAAGCTGTGATGCTTATTTTTTTCCTATCATCTTGTTATATTCTTGGCCATAAACTGTCAGTGATCTTCTGATATGTTACTCCTTGGTCTTTTCTGAACCTTGCTCCAACCTATTTCACCGTCTTCTATTGGTAAAAACGGTTCGGTTCATCACAGAATGGGAGTGTAAAGAGGGGTTGGGGGGGGGGGGGGGGGGCGTCACAAGCATCCACAATCCAACCATTGTCGATGTAAACCGCAAATGAACGGTTTTGACCCCCTTTCTCGCAATGAATTTTTCACAGTTTCTCACGAGGAATCGTAAGTATATCGTGGTATTTGTTTGACAGTGTTTATTGTTGTGCCTTTGTAGAGTATTTTTTTATTTAACAGGTGTTAAGTAACGCTCACGGCAACGTTTTTGTATATATATATAAAAAAGGGCTCGATATGAGGAAGAAGGGAAAAAGCGCGAGCTCATTTTTTTCCGTTGGGAGAGATGGAGAGAGCTGCGTCGCTGTATACAGCCATGTTGTAGACTAGGTTAGCTACTGATTGCACTACAAAGTGAGAATGGCAACGAGCACTAGTGTCTTGCCGCAAGGAGGGAAACGATATAGAAGCTCTATTGTAAGTAATCACAGGAAACATGTCGTCTACACAACCGCACGTAGCATACGACGTGGTTGTTGCTTGCGGAGATATTCATGCACGTGATTGATTGTTGTGTTCTGGTAACTGTCTTGACATAACTCTTTTATTGTCCTAATGTTGGTGCATGTGGCTTTGAGAGATCATCGTACACTGGACAGTTCCCGACTGGTTTAGCAGCGTAGACAAACTTGCGCTGTTCACTTGCTAGTGGTGCTGAATGCTCAATGTTGACAATGCTTCAGACCAAAATGGTTGTCTCACTTAAATATATATATTTTTTAAATGCAAACGCAGCCTACGTGCTAAAAACGAAGTTAATTTGGTAACTATGTCTATGAACCACCACTATATGGTAACAGTCACTAAGTTCATTATACACCAGGTAGGTCAACAGAAGTTTATTCAAATGTAAATGGCCTTGATCAAACATGGTGCTTGACATTTTTGTTCAATTATGTAAACACCATCCGTAGGTCTTTCAAATACCTAAGTTGTTCTGTTGAAACGTTGAAATGTCCCTACTATGACAGACCATGACCATCGTATATGTGCCATAAAGAAATACAGCTGGACGTGCATTTGTGGAAACAAACAGACAGAATCCATTAAATCAGAGGAATCGATCCTTCTGTGCACGGTGCTAAAGCGCGGCTCACCGGCCACCGTGAGTAATTGACTGGCCATTAACCACCCAGCGAACCAGTCAGAGGCTGTTAGCGAGAGGAACAGCGAATAGCATCTCCATGCGCTTGACATTCCGCTTCCGGGCATAGCCGGTAACAACTGTATCTGGGGGTACTTTGGAGAGTGACGTGTTGACATGAGAGTTTTACTCAGTTTAAGTTATGTTACTAGTAAAGGTTATGCTACTCGTCTTAAGTCTATTTTAGTAAGAAATCAGGTTTGCCTAAAAGTCATGTCTTGATTTTTTTATTCGACGGATTTCAATTATTTATTTTGATACAGCTGTTTATGGAAACGTTCAAGGTTAAGTGTCTGGTGTCTTGTTTAAAAGGCCTATCACTTAATGTCCCTCCTGAAATCAAGTAGGCTATTTGGAAACTTCTGTTCTCAGACCACTAAGCCCTTCCATTCCAACCGCAATGATGATTTAAGCATGTGCGCAGAGCGATATTGAACATTCCCCTCATTGATCTTTCAAACCTATAGCTTTCTGGAGGCATTGTCACTCATTGCTTTTCAGAGTGCAAGTCAAATCCATTACTGGAGAAGACCGTACAGATAGGCCTGTACAGCACTTGAGGCACGATGAAGCAATGGTCGTGGGCTGTTGACAGTGATAATGATGATGATGTATTATTATGTAACATGTTCCACCAGGTCTACTGCAAGAGAGGTTAAGGGTGTGCATTCCAAATTAGCACCCTATTCCCTTCACAGTGCACTACTTTTGGTCAAAAATAGTGCACTATAGTGAAAAGGGTGCCATTTGGAATTACAATCCTATATTATGTGGAGGTGAGATACCCCCACCCACCACCATTTACACCCTGTTATCAACAGCTAGCCATGTGCAACAATGCCCTAATGCTACATTATTTGTTGTGCCTTTTGGCTGTATGATTGTATTGGGTTTATTTTGTTAGGAGCACAGCACTCAATTGGGGCTTGGTGTAATATGAAGGTTGATGGGAAAGATTAGAACTCAAGTCAAACTGTTTTCCCTTTCCCATTGGTGGCTTTCGGTACGTCACCAGGGTGTGTGTCTGAAGTATAGATGCTTTTCTGCACAGGGCTGCTGTGGATTAGGGCTCTGGCTCGCTGCACCCCACTGGGACAGCTCTGAGATATATATATATATATATATCTCCTTCCCTCTCTCTCTGTCCTGTCAGAACTAGGTTACTCATCTCCACCTCACAAAGCACATAGGCCACATCTATTCAAGCTTTTGACCCCCTCCCCCGAGTACTGGCCTCAGTTCTCCCCTCACATATAGGATGGTGCCAATCCTCAAGGACACCCTCTATCCCGCCATCCTGTTCCTCGTTCTCCCCCTTTCCTTTTATTTTGTTGCTCCATCTCTACATTCCTTAAGACATTGTTTTCCTTCCATTTGTTTGTCTTTGCCAGGACCATGCACATTCTAAGGGCTTGATTCAATCCGTAGCGCTGAAGACGTGCGCTACAGCGCGATAGAAGTGTAAAGGCAACGTTTCTGCGTTCGCCGAGACTGTATTCATGGTAAAGGCTGCAGATGTTAGCGCAATCGGAAATTGCCTTTAAAGCTAGTTGATGCATCCATTTATTTCTTTTTTTTAAACGTATAAATACATTTTACATACCCTGAAAGATTAGTGGAATCTGTGTGGGTAGCTGGACAGGTAGGATGACTGACAATGAAGGTGAACAGGTGGTCACGTGTCAGGTGACAGAGGAATGTATGAGACTGAGGCAGGAATTCCTTTAACCATAAAGTGGTATATTTACTGGGTAGTCTGTGCTGCATCACAAAGGAAACAAATAACATGTATACAATCAAATTCATAATCAAAGATCAAATCATATCATTCATTATTATCATAAATCATGAGAATACAAACAGTGAATGGTTATACAATCTATAATCCCCATGATCAAAGTCAATCAGTTAGCAAACAATGACGTTTCTCATTTCACGCTTTCAACAGTCTTCATGTGTACATATAATTAATTTCAATACACATGAACCATATCGATTGTATAATTGGCCTATGAGCATCCGTAGGGCCGTGATCTTTGACAATTCACATTACACAATATGTTTGAAGCCGCGCTCCGCGGTGATAACTATAAACAATAACTGAATGGCCCACTCTCCCGATCGCCACAGATAATTCAGAAAGGTAACATGAAAGGTAACAGAGTCGGTGGACTTACGTGGATTCATGGACGCACAGAACTTCTGAATGAGATGGAGTTAAGGAAGAGAAAGCAGCGAGATCAGGCGATGGCAATTTCCTCCTTTTATGGAGTTGAGATCTGTCGGACATTTCCACCTGACCTAATTAAAGCGCCCCTGGCCCAGCTGAGTAAATGGCAATGAATTAAAGGAGTATTCCACCAACTCCATGGGCCTTTTCTACAGCCACCCCGGAAATTTGTTAAATTCCACACTCCTCAAAAAAGGCTCATTGCTCCCCGTCCTCTGTCATCTCAGGGAGAGGAATCAGTCGGGCAACTGGCCAGATATATGTCCGGTTCTTCACCTGGATCTCCACTGATCTAACACGACCATCGATCCCAGGCATGGTCTTAGTTATACGGCCCACTGGCCAGGAGGCTCGAGGCAGCTGAGGGTCCACCATCATTACTACTTGGCCAGTTTCCAGGCTGGCCATTTCTCTCCGCCATTTCCCTCTGTGCTGTAGACTTGGTAGGTAATCCCGAATGAATCGGGTCCAAAAATGGTCAGCTAAGATTTGGCTGTGTCGCCACCGGTGTCTGCCTACGAGGTTGGTATCAGCATACATGGCTAGAGGAAGTGACGCATCTCGTCGTCCCATCAAGAGCATATTCGGTGTAACCGGATCGGGGTCAGCGATGTCTGCAGAGAGATATCCCAAGGGTTTGGAGTTCAGAATCCCTTCCACCTCTATCAGGACGGTCCTCAAGACAGTTTCAGTGACAGTTTGGTCCCCTAGTACGACTCGTAAGGCCGTCTTTACAGATTTGATCTCTCGCTCCCATGTTCCTCCAAAATGAGGAGCGCCTGGAGGGTTAAATTTGAATGAGATTTGTTGGTCCATCAGCTGATCCTGGAGGCTGGGTTCCATGGCTTGGAAGGCTTCCTCCAACCTGGCTTCTCCTGCCTTGAAGTTCGTACCTCTGTCAGCCAGAATCTCGTAGGGTTTTCCCCGTCGGGAGATAAACCGCCGTAGGGCCATGAGGAAGGCTTCAGTATCCAAACTTTCCAGTAGGTCCAGTTGGACACATCTGGTTGTCAAACACTTGAATAGAATGCCCCAGCGCTTTTCCACACGACGACCTAACTTGATCATCAAGGGGCCAAAGCAATCTACTCCTGTTGACCAGAAGGGTGGTTTAAGGAGGCGTAAGCGAGCAGGGGGTAAATCTGCCATTTTGGGCACCGTAGCTCCGGCCCGCCATCTCTGACATTCTACGCAGGCGTATTGGTGCTTACGAATGGCTCCTCGTCCTCCAATTATCCAGTACTTCCGCCTCATCTCCCCATAGACCCTCTCTGGCCCTGGGTGGAGAAGCCGCTCATCATAACTCTTGATGAGGAGCCTGGTAAGAGGGTGTCTGGAGTCAAGGATAATTGGGTGGATAGCATCTGGGTCCAAAACCTCTGCTTGGCGCAGCCTCCCTCCGACTCTGATCACTCCAAGGATTGGATCATATTCTGGGGCAAGAGAGAGAAGACGGCTGCCCTTAGCCACTTCCCTACCGGCTTTCAGAGCTTTCAACTCCTCAGGGAAGCTAACTGCTTGTGCTTGCTGGAGGAGTAGTGTCTCTGCCGCGAGGGAGGTAGGTATAGAAGCCACCCCATCTGAGGTCTGGTTTGTGGCTGTGATCAGATCCGGCAGTGTGTGGGATTGTGTTAGGTCAGGGAGAGCCGTTGTTGGTTCCGTAGAAATGCTGTAGCATTGGGCGGACTTCCTTAACTCATGAGCTTCAGTTGGTTGCGGAGGGGCCGCACGCCTGGGGGCTGTCGGCCACTCTTTCTCTGGTTGGGACAAGAATGGTGGTCCCAAGCTCCAGCGATGGGGTTTAGCCAATTCCTTAAGGGTTTTACCTCTAGTAATGTCATCAGCAGGATTGTTTATGCTATCAACATACCTCCAGTCCTGGACTTCTGTTAGTTCTTGGATTTCCGCAATGCGAGTTCCGACAAACACCTTATACCTGCAGGACTCCGACTTGAGCCAGGTCAATACAGTGGTCGAATCACTCCAGTAGATGACCCGTTGGATTGGCAAGGTGAGCTCGGCTCGCAAGGTAGAGGCCAACTGGGCTCTGGAAAGGGCAGCACTGAGTTCCAGCCTAGGCATTGACAACTGCTTCTTGGGTGCGACCCTGGACCTGGCCATGACAAAGGAGACATGGGTGTGGCCTGCCTTATCCTCCACTCTAAGATAGGAAACCGCCCCATAGGCTCGCTCCGAAGCGTCACAGAACACATGCAGTTCCAGGCATGATCCCAGTTGCTCAGCACAGGATGGTACATAACATCTTGGCATTTGGACATCAGAGAGCTCCGTTAACTCAGTTTCCCAACAGATCCATCGTTCCACTAAGTCAGCCGGGTGGATTGGTTCATCCCAGTCCCTCTTGGTCTGCCACAGGTCCTGGACTAAGACTTTGGCCCGTGTTGTGTATGGCAGGATATACCCAAGGGGATCGTATTGACTGGCAAGGGTCCGATAGATGGTGCGCAGAGTGGGGGTTTCGGTACTCGGGGATGAGCGGTGCTTATACCCCAGGGTATCCGGTATGCAGCTCCACCTCAGTCCTAGAGTGGGCTCTTCTGGGTTTGCACCAGACTGCGTTAGCCATAGTTCACTGCTACTGGACCTAGCTTGTGGCGGAGGTGCTGGATAACCTCCGCTCTGTTACTAGCCCACTGTCGGACCTCAAATCCCCTTTGGACAGGAGATTCCGCACTTTATCTAGGAGTGATTTCGCTTCAGCCGTAGATGGGATGCTCTGTAAGCAGTTATCCACATAGAATGCATTTTCCACTGAATCCAATACTTCTGGGTCACTGTCTGGATGCTCCCGTGCGTGTCTCTGCAGAGCGTATATGGCACAGCAAGGTCTGCAGGTGGTGCCAAATGGGAGTACCTGCCATTCATAGATTGTGGGCTCTGCATCTCGTTCCATATCTCGCCATATGAACCGGAGCAGTGTGGTGTCGGAAGGCAGTAAACGAATCTGATGAAACATGGCTTTGATGTCTCCACTGATGGCTGTAGAGTGCTGCCGGAACCGGAGAAGGACACCGAGCAAGGAAGGACCTAAGGTTGGTCCGGGAGTAGACAGTCATTCAGGCTTTGACCAGCTGCTTGGAATGAACAGTTGAAGACAAGTCTATACTTCCCACCATGTTGCTGGATAACATGGTGAGGGAGATACCAGGATTCACGGAGTGCGTTTCCCTCTTCATGAGCTGTCACTTCAGTGACATAGCCTGCCTTCACAAGGTTATGAATCTCTCGGTTATGAACTTCTGCAAGCTCAGGATTCTTCACCAGGCGTCGCTCCGTTCCACGCAGTAGTGGGAGTACAGCCCGTGTCGTGGTTGCCAGAGGAGGATGGTTGGGCACCCGTAGCAGTGGGGTTGCATACCTGCGAACGCCATCCATTTCAGTGGTGGTGGTGCTCTTCTCCAGGAGGTCTAATGCATAGGAGTCATTTTTCGAGCGAGTGACCTCCTGTAGCTTCCGGTTGGAGAAGGTGTCCATCTTCCAGAGCATCTCAACATTCCGAAGGAGGTCAGTGGCTGCTTCGGGATTGCTTCTGGTGAAGAGGACTTGCTGTGACTGTACAGCTTGGGTGGAGAGAAGTAGATGGGATGGACCTTGCACAGCCCAACCCAAGGATGTATGGACAGCAATGGGTCCTCCTTCTGGTCCAGCTCGTATAGGCTCAGTTGGGGTGACGAGATGTGGGTGGTCTGACCCAATCAGGATAAGTGGCGCTATTCTGGCCAGGTTAGGAAGAGGCAATCCTCGTAGATGAGGATATTGTTTCTGTGGAACACTTACCGGGCAGGAGTGCTCTGCGAGATTCAAGCCATCTGCCGTGAAGGCATTGGTGATGTTATAGGCCACGTCCCTGTTTCCTGAAGGTGAAATGCTAAAGGTTACAGCAGAGCCTTTCATTTGGATAACATCATGTCGCACTGTTCTGAGATTAAGGGTCTCGGGGGTCCCTTCCAGGTTAAGCTGACGGGTGGCCGCTGTGAGAATGATTGTTCTTTCTGACCCATCATCTAGAACGGCGAATGTATCAATGCTTCTCCCTTCACTTTGCAGAGTGACCTTGACCACCTTCAACATGACCCTTGGAGACCGGTTCTGCTGGTCGAGATACAGCTCCTTTGCAGCTCCTACCATGAGCATACTCTGCTCATTCTTTGCTTGGGGAATTAGATCATGCAACACGGTGAGATGGATTTCTTTACAGCGGTTGCAGGGTTTCCTCAATGTGCAGGTCTCCGCCTTATGACTACGGGCACACTTGTAGCATCGCTCGCCTGAAGTGATCCAGGCCTTCAATTGAGTTTGAGTGAGCTTTTTTACTCTGGGGCATGAGCCAAGGAAGTGCCCCTTACTATTGCAATATGGGCAGTAAGGCTGGAATTTGATGTTCTTGCTCTTGAGAGGGGTCTTCTTCCCGGGTTCCTCCCCGGCCTCACTATTTAAGTACATGGTAGTGGGATTTGGCCTTTTCTGTCCCTGCTGGCGTTCAAACTCCTTCCTTCCCCCTGTGGCTATGGCGGAGATTGTGGCCTGGTGAGCGATGCTCTTCGCCTTTGCCTTCACCTCCAACCATGCGGCCAGGTCTCTGAGAGCATAGGTGCTTCTCGAGCCCTCTTTCAGGATGCCCTTATTCAAACAATGTTCAATGAAACTGTCTCTGAGGTACACTGGAAGTTTGCTTAGAAGCCTGTCCACGTGGGAGCCACATTTCAGCTCGTTCCCGTCTTCTCCTTCAACGGATTGGAGCATCGAGGTCAGGGATTGGACAGCCAGGGAGAATTCTTGGAAGGCAGCATGGTCTCCCATTTTAATTGGAGACGTGTTCAGGATGTTGTTTAGTTCATTCTGGACCAGCTGATGTGGCTCACCATATCTCGCCTTCAGGGCCTGGAGAGCTGCAGTGTATGGTGTTGCGGAGTGCATAAAGGATTGGGCCAGCCTGTATGCACTGGGAAACCGCAAATGATCCATTAGTACTTGGTATTTGTAGCGTTCTGACAGATGACTGTGAATACCCAGTAGACTCTCCAATGCCATTTCCAAAAGGACAAATTCACTCTCCTTTCCATTTTCAAAGTATGGCAGTTTGGGTCTGGGAATTCCATAGGCTGAGGCTACTAGAAGTTTCATAATGTTGGCTCCCTCTTCTGGTTGCGTGAAGGATAAACCCGGGACTTCTGATGAGCCCACTGTGGCCTCATTGGGCCGGTCCCCTACTGTCCCAGACCCACCATTTGTGGCAGCCGGAATTGGGCGAGAGCCCTCCGACCTGTTGTTTGAGGACTGGCCTGGCCCTGGACGAAAGGAACGATTTGCCTTGGTTGGTAATTGGCGGAAAGGCGAAGGAGTGATGCTTTGTCCAGATGGAGAAATGCTAACTTGTGTCACTGGCGGAGCGGCCTGTCTCCCGTGCTCCGTGTTGGCTGTTGACCCCGGAGCCTCCGAGGACTGTGTGCCATGCTGTACCAGAGGGGCAGATTGGGAAAGAAAGGCAGTACAGGTCCATGTGGAGGGGTGGTCAGGTCAACTCCCTGTTCGTTCCTCTCCAGGAAGGATGTGACCATCCGTGCCTCCTCCAATTCCCTTCTGGCTTGACGGTGCCGTCGCTGCTGTGCCAGGTCCTTGGCAATGAATTCCCTTTCCTGTAGAGCTCTACGGGCCTGCACATCCAATTGGTGACATCGTTCGTCAGCCTGTCGTTCCTCCTCAATTTGTCGCTCAATTTCTTCCAAAGCTAATAGTTTCATCCTCTCTTGTAGGACAGCGGTCTGTGAATCGCTGAGGGCTAGTGAATGGCGGCTGCCATGGCCACTTCCAAAGGGTTATCCACTGGTCGAACTCCCACTCCGTCTAGAGTGCTTCGACGATTTCCCATTAGTTAAGGGGTGAGCGGAGCCTGCCTCTGGAAGCTGGTCGACCTGTGCAGTGGGAGTTACCTCCTCCATAGGTTCTTCACGTAGACCACTTTCCTGCTCCAAAGCAGTTTCCGGTCCTTGGCTCATAGGGGATGGTTGATGGCTGAAATGTATAGTTGATCCATCAACACCTTGAGCTCTGGTGGGCTTGCCCTTTGATGTCGGAAACTCGACCACATAATCCTTAAGATAACCAGGGGCTTGCCTGGTTCTTCTGCTGCTGCTGGTAGTTGAGGATGAAGCCTTTGTTGCTTTAGGCTTAGCTCCTGGATATTTCCTTTGTTCCAAGACCTTTCCCTCAGCTCCTCTCTCCTCCTCTCTTCTTCCTTCCAGTGGAGACAATTCTTCCCTCTCCTCCATTTCCTTTTCACCTGTCTTTGGTTCAGTCATCATCCGGCTCAAAGGACCATTGAAAGATTAGTGGAATCTGTGTGGGTAGCTGGACAGGTAGGATGACTGACAATGAAGGTGAACAGGTGGTCACGTGTCAGGTGACAGAGGAATGTATGAGACTGAGGCAGGAATTCCTTTAACCATAAAGTGGTATATTTACTGGGTAGTCTGTGCTGCATCACAAAGGAAACAAATAACATGTATGCAATCAAATTCATAATCAAAGATCAAATCATATCATTCATTATTATCATAAATCATGAGAATACAAAGAGTGAATGGTTATACAATCTATAATCCCCATGATCAAAGTCAATCAGTTAGCAAACAATGACGTTTCTCATTTCACGCTTTCAACAGTCTTCATGTGTACATATAATTAATTTCAATACACATGAACCATATCGATTGTATAATTGGCCTATGAGCATCCGTAGGGCCGTAATCTTTGACAATTCACATTACACAATATGTTTGAAGCTGCGCTCCAAGCCGCGCTCCGCGGTGATAACTATAAACAATAACTGAATGGCCCACTCTCCCGATCGCCACAGATAATTCAGAAAGGTAACATGAAAGGTAACAGAGTCGGTGGACTTACGTGGATTCATGGACGCACAGAACTTCTGAATGAGATGGAGTTAAGGAAGAGAAAGCAGCGAGTAAATGGCAATGAATTAAAGGAGTATTCCACCAACTCCATGGGCCTTTTCTACATACCCATTGATTCTTGAAGACTATAACTTGTCTCATGAGCTTAGTTCAACTGTTGTACCCCATCAGAACCCAAAATATAAGCTTGTTTTACTCCCAACGTTTATAAACAATGTAAATCAACACTGTATATCCTCAAAACGTGCATCCTTAGCTGTGTGTATGAATTTGAGAGTGGTTACATTTCTTCAGGCCATCCATCAGCTTATTACCAAATCAGAGGCGGGGTGACTGCTTTGTTATCGTTTAAATGAAGGACTCCAGCTTTAAAGTATCCACTGCCAGTCCTGTACCTTTTTAAAGTGTCAACCTTCGGTGTCATTCTCCCTACACTGAAGTGGCCATTATGATAGATGCAGCCATCCATCTTACAAGTATTTGACCTGAGTACAAGATAAGCGGTAAGGATATGACCAATTTACCAGAGCGGAGTTCAACGTTCATCTGGGGATTACGTGTGGGCCTGCCTGAAGACCAACCCACTTGCCTTGTGGTCAGAGTGTCCATCCTGAGATTGAAAGAAGGGAAACATGGGACCCGATCTCTACGTCTGCTTGGCACTCAGCATTAAGGAGATTGAGCGTAAGGCCCTGCCATAGTCTAGCGTCCTGTCCGGTGGATGTACTTGTACATCAAGCTTCCTCACGCTACAGAAACTGGAAATAGGCTCCTGCATCTATGAGCCGTTCTGGCTCACTCGTGCAAGGCTACTTACTTACATATAACAAACAAATGCAGCACTGAAGCGTACTATGACGCTAAACCATTGCAGTAGCTGGTTTACAGAAGCATTGTGCTAAGCTAAAACTGAACCAAAGCGTAGAAGCATATTGAATCTCTACAGCACATTGGGCTAAGCTAGTGTTAGCTCGGGGCATCCATTCTGGCTGATATCCGGAACATTAAAATATGAATTAGCCATGTGACATTGACATATGGGCTTGTTCTGATTGGCCCTGGGGTGAATGGGCTCGCTAGCAGCTCGTGTTTCACTGTAGCTAATTCGTCCTCTGCTTTCTGAACAGAGAGAGGATGTGTGTGTGCAGTGTGAGTCAGTGAGTTGATGCATGTGTGGGTTTGTGTGTAGGTGTTAGTAAATGAATGTGTGTGCGTAATGTGTGTGTGTGTGTGTGTGTAGGTGTTAGTAAAGGAAAGATGCTCGACCCTTCTCGGCAGAAGTAGAACTGTCTTTAGGCTCCAGTCCAGGTGGAAATGCAAACCACTTACAACCAAAGGAGACTTGGAAAAGAGGAAAATTGGCAGAGGTGCATATTTCAATGGATCCACATGCATAGAGGCACAAATGTAAACACGTACATGGGGGACGGGTCCACAGAAAAGTTAGGACATCCCCGACTTAAAACTTTGCAACTCGCACACTGTCAAGTGTGTTGATATTCTGTATCACAAACAACTCTTTACTCCCGCCTCAGATTTAAAAACCTTGAACAAACAACAAAACCCCATTCATAAGACTTTATTGTGATGCTCTGTTGTACAGTAGATCTGGTGTACAGTAGATCTAACCAACTCATTAATCCAGTTGTCATCCGTCTTGCACCCATCCAGCTGTCTCCTCCCTCGGGCGATGAAGACGCGCTAGAGACTCAAACAGTGGCGGGTTGGCAGGGAGCGTTTGCCGCTTGGTTGCATCAACATTGTGCTATAGGGGCCAATCTGCCATTGAAACAATGACAAAGTGGGCACCCCGCCTCCGGTTTGTTAAAAGGCTGACAGATGAGGCTGGTGAAATGTAACCACTCAAAACTTCTATCAAATGCAAAAGTTTTAACCATGTTTTGTGGCTATACGGTGTTTGTTTACATTTACCATGTTTAAGAACATTGGAGTGAAATGCATTTAGAATTGCTGTTCCAATGGGGTACGACAGTTGAACTAAGCTCATGAGGCATTTATTAGTTCTATTCTTCAAAAATCAAGGGGTCTGTGCTCAGTGGACAGAACATTAGGAACACCTATCTAATTTTGAGTTGCACCCCCCTTTTGCCCTCATACCAGCTCCAATTCGTCGGGGCGTGGACTCTACAAGGCGTCGAAAGTGTTCAACAGGGATGCCGTCCCCATGTGTACTCCAATGCTTCCCACAGTTGTGTCAAGTTGGCAGGATGTCCTTTGGGTAGTGAACCATTCTTGATACACACAGGAAACTGTTGAGTGTGGAAAAACCCAGCAGCGTTGCAGTTCTCGACACACTCGAACCGGTGCGCCTGGCACCTCCTACCGTGCCCCGTTCAAAGGCACTTGATTTTTTTTGTCTTGCCCATTCACCCTCTGAACGGCACACATACCACAATCCACGTCTTACTTGTCTCAAGGCTGAAAAATCCTTCTTCAACCCGTCTCCTCCCCTTCATCTACGTTGAATGAAGTGGATTTAACACGTGACGTCAATATGGGACCCCACCTGGATTCACCCGGTCAGTCTGTGTCGTGGTGAGAGCCAGTGTTCCTAACGTTTTGTACACTGAGTGTGTATCGTTGATTTCTACGTTCAAAAATGCATGTTGCAACTGCAGAGTGCTCAACTGGAAAAGCGGCTCGTCTCCAACGGACGAATCTCCTGGGCTTTACAGGATGCAACGGCACCAGCCACCTGGAGCATTGTGGCAGCTGCAGTTCCCGACCTCCAGGGACAAGGGTGGTTAGGTGGAGAAACAACTAGTTTATATCTGTTAACATGGCTTCAATGCAATCCAATACAGCTTGTGTTATTATTCATCCCAGAAGGGGCAATTGTGCTGGGTAAGACTTTGTAAAATAAGATCCCAGATTTGTTTCTAATGGTATCTTTTTTTTGTGTGTGTGTGTGTGGGGGGGGGGGGGGTATATTGATGTTAGTGGAGGGTTGTTGACCATGTGGGTACTCAGAAAGTGACTCTAGGGCACTTTGAAACACACGATTCACTGTGGTATTCCTGTGTGAAGTCTAAGCTGGAGGGCCTTACTTTCATTGGGCTGTTTCCGTATCTATTCATGCCTCTGCCACGGAGATGTTGAATGATGTCGAATCAGAAATGGAGAGATGCAGCTGGCAGAACAAACAACATCAAAAGAGCACCACTCTCTCGGGTCTCCTGTAAATTGTAAAAATAAGAGCCAAGCTGAGTTTAACAGACTATGATTCAGCCCAGCAGCCTTTGCAGGCCAGGGGATTTCAGCATGATTATGTGTATGCATAATGTATATTTGTTTTGTTTATGTATTTGTTTTCGGAGAGGGGAAGGGGAAAATAGTTCAGGGGAATATACATACATTTTCGATATGGAGTGGTATGGATACTTTGATATTGAATATATTATCGTTACAGCGTTGGCCACCTTAATGTGTTTCGGACCGGGAAACCTTCCACACACACAAGCGATGACTGTCTGTACGTGTGACAGTTGGTTTGGCCTATATCTAGGCTACAGCAACCAATGACGCATCTATACATCTCTTTAGTTGAGTATTCCAGATTTCCCAACTGAGTAGGGAGGGGGAGCACTCGAAGACACAAGGTGTTTTTTTTTATGTTTCAGGATGTGGGATGGTACAACGTTCATGGCAACAGCCAACCAGATTTAAACGGTGGCAGATGGAGCGGGCGATGTGTAGCCTAGACTGCGGACAGACTGCTGGGCAGGGTTGGCACACGACCCCTCTATATGCCCTGTCGGCCATGGCTCTCACTCACACCAGAGCCAGCGCCAGGGCCCGTCGCTCTGCCATTTGAGCCTCGTTAGCGCCACCTGCTGCGAGAAGGAGAGTGGCTGGCAGAGAGAGGCTAGCGCCGGAACGACCACGGCCTTCTGTTCCCTCGGAAGGCCTGGGGACCGTAATGTGTGTTCACTGAACTGGAAGAGGCCTTATGGGTGGCGCAGCTGCCCTGTTGCCTTCATGCTGCTATGAAGTGATATCCTTCCGGTTATCCTAGCCTTCTATGCAAGGGGCGCTGTGGTCTGTTTACAAGTCATCTGACATTAGTTACAGTGTTGTTTGACGTTGTTGAAGTGATTCTTCTTCACCTCAAAATCCCAGTTTTATAAGATACTTTGAGACTTGAAATGTGTCAACGCAATCTGTTGTGTGTGTGTGTGTAGATCCACCTATACATCTCAGTCCCACATTAATGGGAAAGAAGAGAGCATTTTCTGATAAAAAAATCCAAAATAGTTTCCAAATGACACCCATTTAGGAAACAGACAGACTGTTCTGCTTTGACTGTGGGTATTGCATGTCATAACGTCAGTATTACAGAATGACTGGCTCTAATGACTTACCCTCCTTCCTGTGTTCCCCCTCAGGTAGCCACCGATCTGCCTAAGGGATGGAGTCTCTCTTCGGGGGCGAGCTGGGCCTCCTGGGCGGGGGCGAGGGGCTGAGGGATGACGGCTGCGGCTTGGGGTCGGGGGTCAACTGGTCGTCCTCACCCATCCAAGACGACATGTACCCCTCCCACTTCGCCCTGGCCGCCGCCTACCATGACATCAAGACGCGATTGGCCAGCCTGGAACGAGAGAACAGCAGCATCAAGAGGAAGCTGAAGAACTATGAGGTTAAGGTAGGTTGACTGATCCGTTCATCACAGAGGCTACGTCCCAAATTGCACCATATTCACTTTATACTGCTCAACTTTAAAGGGAAGCCCTACGGCCCTGGTCAAAAAGGTGTCCCCTCTTAAAGGGATAGTTCTGGATTTTGGCCCTTTATCTACTTCCCCAGAGTCAGATTAACTCTGGATACCATTTTGATGTGTCCGAGTCCAGTATGAAAGAAGTTGGAGGTAGTTTCACAAAGAAAATAATAACTAGCCTAGCACAAAGACTAGTTATCCCATATACACCTTGCGCTAATGCTAGTTAATAAGTGTGATAATGCTAGTTAGCAATTGTGCAAATGCTAGATAGCAACTTTCTTCAAACTGCATGCAGATACATACAAACGGTATGCACGAGTGCATCCGACTCTGGCGAAGTAGCTGGAGCTCCATTGCCAAAATCCCAAACTATCCCTTTAAAAAGGGTATCACTGATTTTACATGACTGAATTGGTAGAAGCTATTCTATGGAACCGGTGCTTTCGCCTATGCAACGGAGTTAGATCAGTGTGTACTCCCAGGAGAGGAGGAAGGAAGGGTCGATTTTCAAAGTACTGAAACAATCAGGCGTACCTGAATGAGGCCATTATTCAGTTGAAACTCACAGTGGAAAAGCTTATGTTATTTTCTTACCTCTAATAATGATAATCTGGCCTCGACCTGCACTGGTGTTTTTTTTTCTCCATCTACTTTTGCTTTTTCCATCTCCTATGTTTTGGGCTGTGACACACCTTGTCCTATTCTCACAGTCTTCCTTTGATCTCCTTTCTTTCTCACCTACTCATCTCATTTGCCTCCTCTGTCCTTCTCTTGTTCCTCTCCCCTCCCTCAGTTCCCTATGATCAGTGAGTTTGAGGAGGAGAGGACCCTACAGTGCTGCTCCTGTGAACCCAAAGAGACCAGCCTACTGCAGTCAGAGACCACCAACCTGCAACAGAGAGTCAACTCCCTCACGCAGGAGGTAAGACATGGAGGAAGAGAGAGGAGGGGAGAGGAAGGAGACAGAAGAGAGACGAGTGTGAAGAGGGAGAGAAGAGAGAAGAAGAGGGGAGAGGGAGGAGACAAGAGAAGGGAGGGTGGTAAGAGAGAATAGAGGGGGAGGGGGAGGGAGAGGTAGGAACTGCACATCGAACACATTTTTCTTTCTCCGACACTTTTCCCTTTGAAAATGTCCACCTTTCCCTCAGCTCCAGAAGAGTAAAGAGCGAGAGGAGAGGCTGGAGGATGTGATTCAGGCCTATGAGAAGATCCACATGGAGAAGAGTAACGTTCAGAGAGACCTGGACAAGATGGTGAGAAACACTGGTAAACAGTGTCCCCTTCTGGACACCATGAGTAGTACTGGTAGAGTGATGGGGGAGGGGACAGTATTATGGGCTAAGGCATTGTAATAAAATCTAATCCTTTACATACAAATTAAAGCAAACACTATTTTTGACCATCAGTTTTCTATCAGCAATGTGAGGTGTGTGTGAGAGAGATTGTTCCGCTATGTGTGTGTGTATACACCCTACATCCGTGTCCGTATATACACCCTACATCCGTGTGTGTGTGTGTGTGTGTACACCCTACATCCGTGTGTGTGTGTGTGTGTGTACACCCTACAGTCGTGTGTGTGTGTATATACACCCTACAACAGTGTGTGTGTGTATATACACCCTACAACAGTGTGTGTGTGTATATACACCCTACAACAGTGTGTGTGTGTATATACACCCTACAACAGTGTGTGTGTGTATATATATACACCCTACAACAGTGTGTGTGTGTATATACACCCTACAACAGTGTGTGTGTGTATATACACCCTATACACCACCCTACAACAGTGTGTGTGTGTATATATATACACAGTGTGTGTGTGTATATACCTACAACAGTGTGTGTGTGTATATATATACAGTGTGTGTGTGTGTACAACAGTGTGTGTGTATATATATACACCCTACAACAGTGTGTGTGTGTATATACACCCTACAACAGTGTGTGTGTGTATATACACCCTACAACAGTGTGTGTGTGTATATACACCCTACAACAGTGTGTGTGTGTGTATACACCCTACAACAGTGTGTGTGTGTATATACACACCCTACAACAGTGTGTGTGTGTGTATATACACCCTACAACAGTGTGTGTGTGTGTATATACACCATACAACAGTGTGTGTGTGTGTATATACACCCTACAACAGTGTGTGTGTGTGTATACACCCTACAACAGTGTGTGTGTGTGTGTATACACCCTACAACAGTGTGTGTGTGTGTGTGTATACACCCTACAACAGTGTGTGTGTGTGTGTATACACCCTACAACAGTGTGTGTGTGTGTGTATACACCCTACAACAGTGTGTGTGTGTGTATATACACCCTACAACAGTGTGTGTGTGTGTATATACACCCTACAACAGTGTGTGTGTGTGTATATACACCATACAACAGTGTGTGTGTGTGTATATACACCCTACAACAGTGTGTGTGTGTATATACACCCTACAACAGTGTGTGTGTGTATATACACCCTACAACAGTGTGTGTGTATATACACCCTACCACCGTGTGTGTGTGTGTATATACACCCTACCACAGTGTGTGTGTGTATATACACCCTACCACCGCGTGTGTGTGTATGTATATACACACCCTACAACTGTGTGTGTGTGTGTGTATATACACACCCTACAACCGTGTGTGTATATACACACCCTTCAACCGTGTGTGTGTATATACACACCCTTCAACCGTGTGTGTGTATATACACACCCTTCAACCGTGTGTGTGTGTATACACACCCTTCAACCGTGTGTGCGTGTATATACACACCCTACAACCGTGTGTGTGTATATACACACCCTTCAACCGTGTGTGTGTGTATACACACCCTTCAACCGTGTGTGTGTGTATATACACCCTTCAACCGTGTGTGTATATACACCCTTCAACCGTGTGTGTGTGTGTGTATGTACACCCTACATCCGCGTGTGTGTATGTACACCCTACATCCGCGTGTGTGTATGTACACCCTACATCCGTGTGTGTGTGTGTGTGTGTGTGTGTGTGTGTGTGTGTAGAAAATGTGCATTCACGTGTGTGTGCTCTCCGTCAGACAACACTAGCAGAGCAGCATATGGAGCGTATCTGTGGTCTGGAGTCAGCTCTGAGGCAGAGGGAAGGGTCCCTGCAGAAACTCAGTGCTCAGCTGCACAGCAAGAACATTCATTACCTACAGCTACACACCAGTCTGGACGTGCCTCGTGGTGAGTGTGTGTGTGTGTGTGTGTATGTTTGAGTGAGTGCGGGTGTGTATGTTTCTCACTGTGCCTGGATGTGTGCTACAGAGCGGAACGGGCGGGGTCCGACCCTGCAGAGCTCTCGTAGTCTGGACGCCGTGTCCGACCTGAAGCTGCAGCGGTTGGAGGCGGAGCTAGAAGGGGCGCGGCAGCAGGCCCAGGGTGCGTGTCAGAGAGAGAAGGAGATGAAGGAGGAGCTACAGAGGCTGCAGGCAGAGATCAGACAGCTGCAGCAGAATGTACAGAGACAGGTCAGATAGTGACACACAGGAGGCTGGTGGGACCTTACTAGGGGAGGACTGTCTCATGGTAATGGCTGGAGCGGAGACAGTGGAATGGTATCAAATGCATCAAACACATGGTTTCCATGTGTTTGATGCCATTACATTTGCTCCGTTTCAGTCCATTATTATGAGCCATCCTCCCCTCAGCAGCCTCCACTGACACACACGTCTGTCTCTGTCCAGCAGGAGGTGACCACACCCTGTGAGCACTGTGACATGGAATGGATAAAGAAGGCAGGAGATGAACAGTGAGCGACAGCTGCCCCATCTAATACTCCGGCCATGTAGCTATTGTCAATAGAATAACCAAGTCGATGACCCAAAATGGAACACTATTCCCTATTTAGTGCACTACTTTTGACCAGGGCCCCATAGGGTGTGGTGGCCTATTTATGGGATAGGGTGCCATTTTGGACAGTCCTAACATTGAGAGATTATCAACTATTGTCCCTCCTTTGCAGGGTGAACCTGGCATTGGCCTACACTGAGCTGACAGAGGAGCTGGTGCGTGTGCGAGGTCTGGCTGTCAAACAGACTGAGATCCTCAGGAAGGCATCCCACGAGCAGATGGGTCAGTAGAAAACACAAAAATTGTTCTCCATATTGATGTTGAATGGAGTATAATTGCAAAAATGCCCAATGAGGGTGCCAATAAGGACACTAATGTAATAATAATAATAATAATAATAATAATAATGCGATTTAGCGGATGCGTTTACCCAAAGTGTCAAGTGTGCATACGTTTTACGTACTGGTGGTCCCGGGAATTGAACCCACTATCCTGGTGTTGCAAGCGCCATACTCTATCAGTTGGGCTACAGAGGTAGCAATGGACGATAATAACCATCCCATTCTCTCTCCTCCAGTCCTGAGACACTCCCCAGCCCCCCAGCGTCGCTCCCCGGCCTCCCAACGCCCCTCCCCAGACCGCCTCCACCCCTCTCCTCCCCTCTCACCTTCCTCACCCCCTTCTGGCCCTGCATCCTACTCCCCAACTGGCCTCTCTTACTCCCCCACCGGCCCAGCCTCCTACTCCTGCCGGCCAACCAGCCAACGGCTGCGTGCCCGCTTCCAGGGGCGCCGCAGCTACTCGGAGGTGGCCGACTCGTCTGCCCACCAGAGGCCCCCCCCCAGGCTGCTCCGTGACCCAGTCTCCACACTGCCCAAGAACATGGGGGAGTCTGGGGCTTATTCCCGCCCGCCCAGGATTTCCCTGGTGGGGCTTCCCCGGCCGGCCTCGGCCCGTGGAGCTGTAGGTGCTGGTGGAGGGGGAGGAGGTGGTGGCAGCAGCCTGAGCAGTAGCCCCCACCACCATGCCCTGGAGCTGGGCTTCCCTCTAGCTGCAGAGGTACACACCATATTTGTATATACACTACCATTCAAAAGCTTGGGGACACAAATGTCCTTGTTTTTTAATGAAAAGCATTTTTTGTCCATTGAAATATAAAATACAGAATAAACGTAAATTACTATTGTAGCTGGAAAGTGCAGATTTTTTATGGAATACCTATGTAGGCGTACAGAAGCCCATTATCAGCAACCATCACTCCTGTGTTCCAATGGCATGTTGTGTTAGTCTTAAAATAAAATGATAAACTTGGATTAGCGAATTGATCATTAGAAAACCCTTTTGCAATTATGTTAGCACAGCTAAAACTGTTAATAATTGCATAAGGGTTTTCTAATGATCAATTAGGCTTTTAAAATGATAAACTTAGATGAGCTAACAATATGCCATAGGAACACAGGAGTGAGGAATGCTGACAATCGACCTATGTAGATATTCCATTACAAATCTGCCGTTTCCAGCTACAATAGTCATTTACAACGTCTACAATGTATTTCTGATCAATTTGATGTTATTTTAAAAATGGACAAAAAAAACGTGCTTTTCTTTCAAAAACAAGGAAATGTCTAAGTGACCCTGAACTTTTGAACGGTATTGTATTTATTTTAAGATAAATGTATAAAATAAGGTTAACCGCACCACCACCACCCGTTTTAATTACAGTTTTCTTAGGGAGTAACATTGTAAAACATTAAAATAACATGTTACTCCCTAACCCATCCAGGGGCGTCACTTCTGTCATCTGAAGGATCCCCCGGCCCCCACCCCCCAGTCGTCTGACGATGAGGAGTGGAGGTGCCCATCCCCGGTCTCCAGTCCTCCCAGGACACTGGGGGCCATGGGGGTAAGCTCACGGGAACCCCCTCCCTGCCCTTCCTTCTTGGCCCTAAAGGACCCGGCTACCCTCGCCTGCCACCTGCCAGGGTACCTGAACGCAGACCACGCCCAGTCCTGGCCCTCCATCAATGTGAGTTGTTGCTGCTCGAGTTCAGAGCTCAGTAGTGTATCCCAATAGCAGTAATAAGAGCTTCCTTACGTGACATGCAAATAGAAAACAGGTTATTTTAGTCATTACAATGAGTACATTTAGTGTTTACCTTCGAGTTGAGCTGTT
This sequence comes from Oncorhynchus nerka, assembly GCF_034236695.1. Lineage (NCBI taxonomy): Eukaryota > Metazoa > Chordata > Actinopteri > Salmoniformes > Salmonidae > Oncorhynchus > Oncorhynchus nerka. The sequence continues at coordinate 20,578,112 of NC_088416.1, forward strand.
TACGCAGTTTTGTAATTGGCTGCCTGCAGTTGTGGATGGAGACGGAGGAGAACGACGCCCGGAGCTGCCCTCTGTGTCAGCTGACCTTCCCAACTGGTTACCCCGATGACGCCCTCATCAAACACATCGACACGCACCTGGAGAACAGCAAGATCTAACCCCCCCCCAAGACACCAGATCAACTTACCCAGCCAAATTCTAACCTAAACCATGATCAGGAAAATCCATTGCAGATCCCCTTTGCAATATGACACTCTAGGGCAGACTGCATCCACTGAATCATCCATCTAAATTTAGATGTGATACTAGTCGTTTTCTAAACTGGAAAGTTTCCTAACCTCTGTATTTGACCATGTTAGTTTAGGGCTATAACAAGGTCCAGTGCTGTTTCTGAATGCTCCCACTCTCTCCCATGTTATCAGGTATGGTCTTTGACATGGTTACCTCACACGGTTTTTAAAACCCATCAATAATGGGTCACAGCCCAACTACAATGCTTTTATCACGAAGTTTACACTGTCAAACCAGAATGAACTCGTCACCCAGAGACTTTAAGGGCATATTCATAACAGAGGTACACAGCACTTTTTACAATTTAGTTCTAATGGAACTTGAATAGTTTTCGTGGAGATTCAAGAACAATCTTTAAAACATCTCACGTGTCTCTGTAAAATGTAATGAAATAACATGAAGTTAAGGGTGACAGAGATGTTGGTGATAATAGTTAGAAATAGTTGAGCTATGGCAGTGTGTCGAGGGCCCTAAAACAGTGATAGGATGGCCCACTATAGGTACCTCGTAAGAAACTCCTTTATATATATTGACATTCAGGGATTTATGATATTGTACCACAGTGATTAAAACTAGGACAAATAACAGTCAGAAGATGTTCTGGTTTGTAGGCGCTGTACAGTGATTCCAGGCTGTTGTTCTCCGTGGATGATTTGTGAATCTCAGAATACGGACACTTTATATGCAGTCATCTCCGGTACTTGCCTACAGGTTGTCAACACAATTCACAGCAACACATTTAAAACCCACCGGACAGGAATTTGACAGACACACAACACATTACCAGAACATCAGCTGATTTCTCAACTCAGCCAATTCGGAAATTTGCACTGCAATCAATACGATCCAAAGACACTGGATGGGGATCTACCATCAGTACATTGATAAGTACCAAAAGATCTGAGGTAAGACAATCAGTTGAGGGACAAGTGTCGCGCAAGAGTGACGCCACCCGTGGAAAGACAATGCCATTAGTATAGATACCATAGAAGGTAACACTGCAATCAACCACAATAAAAAAACTTTTTTTAAACTGCTGGATCGCTTCTAGAGGAAGACCAAGAGACTCTGCCAATGAGACGGAACAGTACTGAGATACAGGAGTGGAATCAGAGATGAAGGAATGACATTTGAAAAGGGACATGAACCCATGTGTTCACATTGAATTCCAAGACACTACAGTATTCCTTTTCCAAATCTTTTTTTTCCCCCTTCCCCTTCCGTAGAATCATGGAGGCTTAGTTCTCTCTTTATAGTCATCTTTCGGGATTTCTGTAACGCAAATAATAAAAAAATGGTATACCTGGTTGAACCTTAGCTTAACTCAGCCTTCAATGACTGGTCTGTTAAACAGCAACTGGTTGGACTGAGTTCCACATCTGGTTCCACATTCAATTCATTATAGATGTAAACTCATAGGGGAATATGTTGAATATCGATCTATAGGCATTTTACATTCCCTGCATTGGGCAATAGTAAAATAGATTATTCCAGTTAAACAACTGCTTACAATAGCTGTGATACTCAGTTTCAAAGACGCACATTTTTTTGTTTTTAGTTTAGTATTTATTTGATAATAGATTAGAAAACAATTCATTTTGGACGATTCCCGCTATAGCCCTCCCATTGTTTTTACACTGAAATGTAACAACGGTTCTCTTTTCCGCAAAACCCACTGTTGAAACATCCATAAAAAGGACTTCGTAGTATCAACCTAAATCAAGGTTGAAAAGATAACCCTCAAAAGCATTAAAACATCAATGAAAAAAAAAAAGAAAACGACCCATGTTCTTTAAAACGGGCGAGGAAGGAGACGGATGGGAGGCATTCAGTGACACATACCAATGTGTCATTTAAAACAAGATGTAAAGTACAACTCAACATGATTAGCTAAATATACAAAAACACAGTAAGACCATTGAGAGTGCAAGAGGTAGTAGCCCTTCTTACCCATAAAACCCCATTAATCCACAGCAGTCTTAAAAACAATCCCCTGCCCTGGTTATTTCCCCTTTATAGGAGTGAGCATTTGATATCACAAACTGATTTAAATAAATCTGCATATATAAGTCAATAAGTGCTTAAATATATAGACATCTTACATAGACAAAAGCATCATGCATCTCTATAACATGCACGGTAACGTTATTCAAAATGCTATGTTGGATCTCCGACCACTAATGCGGTAAACTTGGCAGTTAAAAATGCATGAGCCAATTTCAAAATCGGGTTATTTTCAAGGCAGTTTACATTTGCGGACACCAGAGCGGTTACTGGGGGTGTGGAGGATCGGCATCAAATGTGGGAACATCAGACTTGAAGGAAAAGATCCAAAGTAGTCCTCATCTACTCCACGTTGACATTTCCTCTCTCCATGGCAGACAGTCACCCTGGAATGAATCATCCATGCCGCCAAAACTCCCTTATCCTCTTTCTTAGTGGAACTTTAGTATCTGCGTTCAGTAGTCTCATTGGGCTGTAATAGTCTACGATGAAGCCAAAATGACACGAGGCTCTGCCAGGTCTACTCAACACCACAGATCCAAGTTCTTGGTGTTGGCGAAGCCTGGCTGATCACGGATCTTCCAGTAGGTTCCGTTGCTCAGCCAGCTCTCATTCCCTGCCGCATCCAGCTCTTTCCTGAAGGAGGGAAGAGTATATTTACTTTCTAGTGTGAGGTAACCTTTAAAAAGGGGCATCAATAGAGGCCTTCAAGGAAGCACAAACACTGCATAAATGTACAATGTCACATCAGCGGTCACCAACTCAAGTCCTGGAAAAGCTACAGGTGCAGGCTTTTACTCCAACCCTGCCCTAACACACGATTCAGTTAATCATAAAGACCCTGAGATAGCGGTGTTGGTTACCATTACCTTGCCATTTCGACAATAAATGCTCTTTGATCGCGTAAGGCAGGAAGGGACGGTTGGCGAGACTCACCTGAAGAAACGAGGCACGTGCTCCTCTCCCTTCTTGGCCAGCTCTTTTCGTCGCTCCCTCTGTTTCTGCTCAACTTCCTCCTTCTTACGGTCAGCCCCGGCTACATCTCCCTCCTCCAGGATCCTACGGGGAAAGAACAGTGGAGAGATAAAGCGCTTCAGCTGCATGAAAGAACCTAAGGCGTTAGCCGGGTCAAATGTATGTACCGTGCCTTCGCATCAATGCACAACACAGCTCCCCTCAGTGGGGTCACTGAACGATACCACCTACATGACCTACTGAACAGGACCCAGAGTTCTTCCTGGTTATATGACATTCATGAAGTATTCCTAGCCCTACTTCCAACGCATTTGACAAATCGAATTATGTGCACATGGCCAAACATCCTCTGTATGCATTACTGAGCAGGCTGGGTGGTGGTCTCACCTCTGGTCCGGCCTATAGCGGGTGTCCGAGGGAGGCAGGACCTTCTTCAGCTCAGGGGTCAGCTCATTGAGCTCCCTGGCGTAGCGACTGAAGCCGTAGTACTGGAAGTGGTCATCAGCCTGAGGGTCTGGAGATGGGAGAAGCAGGGTACTGTGTGAGGCAATACATAGTGCTGGTAGTATATAGAGTGGATTACGGACTCAGGGATTGAGGGAAAACATCCATAGTCTTGCACAGAGGATCAAGATCGAAGACTGAATTCACAGAAATAGTATGGGATTAGGGAAAATATAATAGGCACAATGGTGTGGATGACACACTTCTATAGGATAAACTATAATATCAACATTGGATTAGAGATTATCGTACATAGCAGATAAGGGATTAATCGGATAATAGCAGTACTCACTGGGCTTCCAGATGCACTTTGGATTAGGCAGGGTGTCACAGAAGATGCCCTCGTGCCACAGCCCACCGAACCGGTGGACCACCTCTCCCGCTTGGTTCAGAACCTGGCCCTGCACCTCATTCTTACTCGTCTCTGAGGTCCAGTAGCGGGACTGAGGGAGAGAGCAATGTCAACTTAGTAGGTACTACCATATGTAAAGCTTTGGAAATGTCAAATGTCTAGACCCCATTTAAACTGTTGACCATTTCTTTGATTCATTATGGGTCCCATTATGGGGTTATTCTTCAATTGAGCTTTATGTTCTATGGGCACCAGGCAGGGGTCTCACCTTGACGAAGGAGATCTTGCAGGTGCAGATGTCACTCTTGGTGTTTCTGATGGTCACCTCTCCGTAGTGCTCCAGCCACCTCTGCTGACTCAGGACGTTGTGGACGCAGGTCACCGCCTTGTTCCACTCATAGTGATCCCCATATCTAGAGGGCAGAGAGAGCGGGCGAGAGAGAGCGAGAGCGAGAGAGAGAGAGAGACATGGGTTTAGTACAACTAGATTGAGACACGCACTCTTGAAATTCATGGACACCTGAGCCGGTTTTCAATACTACGAACCTTTCATTGAATAACATAGTAAATGATACTTTCAAGCACGTTACAGCTAACAAGTAGAGCATTTGGCGAACGCCTTTTCAAATCTTAAAATCAGCTCAATCAAAACACTGTCCTTGAGATGGTACTTTGAACAACGGAGCAATACATTCAAAACGACGATGTGAAAGTAGGGTTTTACATTCCTCCTTTATTTGGTCAAATAATCATGACGGAATTGGCATAAACGCTCACTTTGGCAACTTGACATTCACTGGACCAGAGGAGATGATCTCCAAAGACTTTCCCCAGAACTTGTTCTTCCATTGCTGGTCTTGCCAGAAGGTGAAGTTCTCAGACTCTGCGTGCACGGCGGAGCAGGGCGGGTGGTGGCTGACCTGGGAACAGAAAGGAAGCGTTAAATAACTAACTATCTTCAGTGGAAGACACCCTGGATCAGCTTTAGAGGTTACTTGCCTTGCAGATGGTATCTAGGATGATTCTGGGTCAGGGTGATTCAACTCCTACCTGCTCAGCGACGTAGCGGAAGCCGCGCTCCTTGCTGTGGCTCTCGTACGTCTCTCCCAGGACGGGGTTGAAGGGCTTGTAGCGGTTTCGCCAGGTAGCCCAGGCGTAGCCAGAGATGGAGAAAACGCCAATGTACAGCTTCATGAAAAATAAGATATGGGAAAACGGATGAGTGAGACCACACCCATCAACAATATCAAAATGGCACCTGAAGCTAACTGCTACCCCCCCAAAATACTTACTATACATAAGAACCACAATATACAGTTTTACATACCAAATCTGCAATTCACATTGACCTCATTCGTTGTTTTCACCGATTCTCTAATGCACACACACACCACACAGCAGACTTTCACATATGCTGCTACTACTACTACTACTCTGTTTATTATCTATCCTGATTGCCTAGTCACTTTTACCCCTACCTACATGTACATACTGCATTACCTCTACCTCATACCCATGCACAAGGACTCTGTACTGGTACTCCTTGTAATAGAGCCTCGTTATTGTTATTTTATTGTGTTGCCATTATCTTTATTTATTCTATATTTTTTTGTTGGTCTTTTTAAACTCTGCATTGTTGGGAATGGGCTCGTAAATAAGCCTTTCGTGGTAAACTGGTTGTATTCGGCACGTGAGCAATAGCATTTGATTTGAGAAAGTGTAGACCTTGAGACCAATAGCATTTTTTCAGATTTCAACTAAGCAAATCTACAGGGGTATAAATTCACTTGAAACAGCACCGACGCTGGTATCGCAGCACAAACCTATACTTGAGCTGCTTCGTTGTAAGGTCAGGCATGCGTCGGGCCACCTTACCATCCTCTCGAAGGGGTCCTCTGTGCGGTTGGCGATGTCCAGAAGCTCAGAGTACTCCAGCTCTTCGCTCACTCTCTGCAGCAGGTTCAGAGGTTCGTTGAGGCCACAGGGCATGGACACACGTGACAGGTCCTTGCCAATGTTGTTGTACAGGATGGTCATGATGCCAATGTGGCTGTTGTCGACACAGTTGGCGGGCAGGACGGTGCGGCGGCCTGTGTTGGTGGGCACGGTGCTGACCATGTCCGGGGCTCTGGACACGCTGGTGCGGTAGTTCAGGGTGGCAGAGGCTGCCAGGGGGAGAGGGCATATGACAAAAGATTTGATGGAATTCTATATACATTTTCTATTGAATATCATGTTTTTTTTATGATTACACTCAGCACTTAGGGCTTGAAAGCTTGAATATATATATTTAAATAAATCGACATGGTTCACAAGATTCAGCCCTTAAAAGGAGAGTTCAGGATTTTCTCCAGGGCCAAATGATCTTGTGGATACACTTTATGTCTCTGCGTTCAGTTTGAAGGAAGTTGGCAAATAGCATTAGCTAGCATGCTAGCTGTTCATGTAGACGTTGTCATTACGCTAACGCTAGTTAGCATTGGCTTGCAAAACTACAGGCAACTGGCAGCTCTTATGGTGTGGGGTGCATTTTCCTGGCATGGTTTGGGGCCACTCAACCCCTTAGAGGGAAAGGTAACAGCCAGTATATACACAGCCATTCTGAGTGTTCACCTTCAACCTATGGTGAAGCATTTATATGCTGAGAGGAGTGGCCTCTTCCAAGATGACAATGCCCCCACCCACAAGGTACAAGGTTTGATGAGCATTAGAAACTGGCCATCTCAGTCACCAGATCTCAACCTAATTGAACAGCCTGGTCTCAAGACTAGACATAACATAGTAAAAGTAAATTCAGGATACTCAAATTAGTATGATTTGGTTACTTAAGGCAAAAACAAAAAGTAGGGTGATGGGTGGGCGTTTAATGCAAATGTCTAGCAACTCAAAGGTTGCGAGTTCGAACCTCAGACAACGTCGGCATTTTAGCTAACACTTCCCCTAACCCTTTAACCTAACCCTTTAACCTAACCCCTAAACTTAACCCCTAGCCTCGCTAACGTTAGCTGCCTGGCTAGAATGCGTAACATCTATTTCGCAAATTCGTAACATATAATACAAATTGTAACTTGTGATGGAGTCCACAAATACAAAGCATACGAAATGGAGTAGACCAGGTTGAATCGAACACTTATGGTAGATTCTGGAGCAGCACTTGAGCCAGCATATTCTAACACTGAATTTCTCATGGAAAAATGGTGTCGCAACCCTCCAAGAGAGTTCCAGACGCTTGTAGAATCTATTCCACGGGGCATTGAAGCAGTCCTGCCGGCTCAGGGTGACCCCAGCGCCCTATTAGGACCTATGTTGGCGTTTCCTTTACTTTGGCAGTTAACTTCGTACTGGACGCAGAGACATAAAAACGCTATACACGAGTTAATCGTGGATAGATACACGGTAAACAAAAGACATTTTTATGACTGAATGTATGCCAGAGTGCCAATGTCTCTTGTTTTGACTTGCAGACACAGCAACCATTAGAGGACCACAATGGAAACAAATCTTTAGACTTTGTGCATTTAATCCTCAGCAATTTTTGGTACATTAATTTGTTGCCTAGTGTGGTTTCTTTATGCATTTTAAATAGTCCAATCAAGGTTTCTTTGACCAAAATGCTGAACCGTCCCTTTAAAAAGTCTGAAGGCCCAAAGCTGTCAAGGAATGGAGGATGGTGAGAAGCAAAATTAAGTAAAGACATGACAGTGGAGGCTCGATTTCTCCATATTCCAAATTAGAGTTGGATGTTGGATCGAGGTGGAAGGTATGAAGTTTAAATAATGAAATGTCTACACAGATTAGACAATAATACATTTGTTAAAACTGTCACCAGTCCCACAAAACCAAAGAGACACCTCAGGAGGACAAAGAGGAAGGAGGAGAGTGATGATAAAATCGTGGTAATAGAATGAGTAGACTCCTGGGACGTTTGCAGGGTCCAATCAGCATGCTTGCATGTACAACATTGAAAATGTGCCGTTTTCAAATAAACGATGTGCATCAATGAATTAAATCGATCCACATGGGACTTCCAATATGGCCGCAATTCACCATCACTCTGATGATACTTCAGTTTGATCATTCCCAAAATACCTTTCGTTTGCAGTTGGTTCGGTGATACTCCCTCTGCAGGCAAAGTAGAAGATATATTCAGAAAACATAGTAAAATGCAATTTGTACACAGATTACATACACACACTCCCCCAACCTTGGTGTCAGACAAGTTTATGAGTACAACTACCTTGATAGCGCTGGGCAATATGTACAAAAATCCACATCATGATAAACTTACTGAATTATCAGGGTAACGATCACTTGAATGACAAGCTAACATTAATGTGGACCAGTTTCTATTTTTACATTACCCTTAAAACTACTACTTTGAATGTGGGGCCATCAATTGTTCTGTTAACAATAGCGCACATTTAACAGACTTATTTCATCAGTAAATCAGCCCAGTCCATCAGTAAAAATATCCTCGCGATAAACGGTCGGTATCAATCATTTTCGGTTTATCGTCCCAGCTTCACTAGATACTGCTGAATTTAAAACAAAATCAAATGCATATTGCTATTTACTTTAAGACACACTCAAAAATGGACCACATAGACCGAACTGCACCCAAGGTACAATGGGACTGCTCAAACACAATATTATAGAACACATCTTCAGAGTTTACGTTCTATTCATTCTACTTCTATGGCCACAGTTGAATAGTTTTACACAGTGGCCACTCACCATGGACCTCGTCTGGCTCAGAGTTACTGGTGGTGGTGACGTCACTTAGCCCGGATTCATCAGACTCCTCATCGCCGTTTTCGGAGTTCTCACAGACGATGACATCTCTGGCGTCATAGTACTCGGCCATGGAGTCGGCCAGGGAGGGGGTGCGCTGCACAGAGCAACCCTTAGAGGGCGTCTTCTCAGCATGCTGAGGGGGGAGAGGAAGGGAAGATAAGAGTAGCCGAAGGAGGTAGAGCAAGATTATAGTTAACAGGAAGCATACAAAATGAGGAATGCTTCCAGATGGATATGTGATGTCAGTGATGTCTTACAAAAGAGAGTTAAGGAAGAAAAGCGTGCTCATTCGATAGAGAATCCCTTACAGGCACAAACAGACGTAGGCAGACATACAGTACACAGCTAGAACACACACTCAGAAAACAAGTGGCAGCCTGCCTCTTCTTGAGTGGGGGTTGGCGGCTGAATACACACCTGGTCCTGACGCACAGTGCTGTAGGACTCCTTGGAGCCCCCCGTGGATCCAGAGGAAAGGGACAGGGAATGAACTTTGGTTTGGCAAGACTGCACCTCCAGCTGGATACACACAAACATTGACTTATTAGTGTACGGTAGAGAATTGTATGAAAAGCAAGCACAATATTAAGCTCATTTCCCATTTCTTAAATCTCCCATTATTTATCAACCTTGGTCCACATGCAGGTAAGTTGGACAAAATGTACAGTATGAACATTTGGTGGAAGTTTTCCCTCTCTGATTTCCTCAGAACTCTTTCAGCTTTGTCAGATCCAGCCAGGACAAAACAATTGATGCTGCTTTCAACCAAAACAAAACTATCCTAGTTCTGTTTTCATAGTAATTAGTGAAGTCCAATGACATCTGGTAACTCGGATGAAATAGATTCGTTTGTGGGAGGTTTTAGTTGTTTCACCAAGATAAATTTAGCAATTTACCTCTGTGTGAACAAGTGTCTTTACATTTGAAAATGGTATTTTGTTCTTGTATCCAGGCAGGCTCAAAACAGGGGAACAGGCAGGAACGATTCTGCCCCTGATGGGCAGTACCTAGATGTCCCAACCCCAAACAGCCCAAACCAGTTCTGCCTGGTTTCACACACTTGAACAACAGCAGGCTGAGACTGAAGTATATTTTGGAAGGAGAAAGCAAGAGAAAGCGAGAGAATAGGTGTGGTCCATAGAAACCTCTGCTGTGTGTGTGTGTGTGTGTGTTTTAAACAGAGACCACAGTGTTGTTGATTAAATGTGAATCGGGCCTTTCGATTGGTCGCTAGGTCTCTTCCTGTTCTTGTTACTTCCATAAAAAAAAATAAGAAAAATAAATAAATAAAAGAAATCTAGGTCTCTCCTTTGGAGCCATTAACAATGGTTCGTGTTGTCAGTGTACGGCAGGATGTCAGTTTCAGCGCGTGTACTGTACATGCGAGTGTGTGTCCAGGGCGGGCCTCTTACCTCAGACAGTGTGCTACACAGGGTGGCCAGTTGATTGGAGGTGGATGAGCGTAGGTCGGGACCGGTCCAAGCCAGCCGGACCCGCTCACGCTCCAGCGCGAGCACCTCGTGGATGGATTTGAGAGACGCATGAACTGAGAAGATTATGGCAGACCAATGTCATTTTCAACGATTTCCTGTTGCATTCATCCATACCAACACACATCCCTAAGTAACTACGTCATCACTGAATTGCAGTCCTTTTTTTTCTTTTTCTAATGACGCAGAACCAGCTTCACTATAACAGTTCTACACGTGGCATTTCCTACGTGGAACTTTATTAAACACCCAAATCGAATGAGCCCCAAAACCCTTGTAACACCCCTCTCTTACCCTTTTGGGACACAGCACAAATGTCCTGCTGGATCTTCTTGGCTTCAGGGGAGGTTATGAGAGGATTGGAGAGCTGCGAGTACACATAGTCTGGGATGGACGGCACCGAGGAGGCTTCCACACTCAGGTGGTTGGACGATGTGCTCAGGTGGCTGGAGGTAAACTGAGGGAGGAGGGGGGGGGGAGAAGGGAGGAGAAGGGAAAGTATGTGTGTAGAGAGCCATTTCTCCATAGTGCGCAGCCCTATGGGATGTCCTGCTGAAAGGTGAATTCCTCTCCCACTGTCTGGCATATAGCAGACTGAAGCAGGTTTTCCTCCAAGTTGCAGCCCTGTGTTTAGCTCCATCCCATTTATTTTTATCCTGAAATTCCCCATATCTTGATGACAAGCATACCCATACCATGATGCAGCCACCACCATGCTTGAAAATAAAGAGACTGAGTTACTCAGTCATGTGTTGTATGACCCAAACACAAGGCTTTGCATTTAGGCCAGTGTTTTTTTTTACCCCAGGATTACTTTAGTGTTTTGGAATAATTTTAATCTGTATATTTATTGGTATTACTATTTACAATGTCATTCAGGTAATCATCGTAGTCAATACAATGTTGACTCATCCTCAGTTCTCTCCCATCACAGCCATAGAACTACATAAAAATCACCAATGGCCTCCTGGAGACATCCCTGAGCAGTTTCCCAGCTCAGATCAGAAAGACGACCATCTTTGATGAGTCTAGGTGGTATTAATTATGTGATTTGGGGGGGGGGCTAGTGGTTAGAGCGTTGGGCCAGTAACCGAAAGGTTGCTAGATCGAATCCCCGAGCTGACAAGGTAAAAAAATCTGCGGTACTGCCCCTGAACAAGGCAGTTAAACCACTGTTCCTAGGCCGTCATAGTAAATAGGAATTGGTTCTTAACTGCCTTTCCTAGTTAAATAAAGAATAAGTTGTCAAACTACATTTTACTCCTGAACTAATTTAGGCTTGCAGATGAATACTTATGCAACAACTATATATTTTAGCCATGACATTTATGTTGGATAATTTTATCTTTGACAGAATATTTTGTGTACAATGACAACAACAACAAAAATAGTTAAATCTATTTAATCCCACTTTGTAACAACATACACCCACTGTATAGGACATGAGAACTTACCATGCCGCAGGTTTCGACTCCGGAATGGGTGCGAGAATGACCAAATATCTTGTTCGTAGTCTTCCTCTCCTTCTTGGCCTTGGGGATATTAAGTGTCAGATTCTGAAAGACAAGTAGAATAGATATGCTCAGAATAAAGACTAGCCAGCCACTAAATTAATATTTCAATGTCAAATAAATGACAATTTTATTTGATCACATGCGCCGAATACAACAGGTAGGGCTTACAGTGAAATGCTTACTTAAAGCATTGTTGGTTAAGGGCTAAAAAATAAATAAAAAATATTTTTTTAAAAGCTCAGTAAAAAATAGAAAATAAAAGTTACATAACTAAACAGCAGCAGTAAAATATCAATAGCGAGGCTATAAACAGGGGGTACCGGTTAGTCGAGGTAATATGTACATGTATGTAGAGTTAAAAGGACTATGCATAGATAATAAACAGAGTAGCAGCAGCGTAAAAGAGGGGTCCGCGTGCTCACCTCAGAAATACAGGTGTTTTATTTAATAGAGTACTGATCATATACGGTTGTGGAGTAGTGGTTAGGGGCGGTGACCTTACCTGCAAGTTGATTCGTCGCTCTAGGTCACTGTTGGAGATGGGTTTCTGGCCACTCTCCAGCCAATTGAGCCTCTGAATGAGCTGGGCCAACTCAGTCAAGTCGGCCTGAGAACGAGCTAGCTCTGTGGGGGTCAAGGGTCAGAGAAGGTTATTAAGAAAGGTTTGGAGCGGAGGCTTCGCTCAGGAAAATAACCTCACACTCAACGTCAACAAAACTAAGGAGATGATTGTGGACTTCAGGAAACAGCAGAGGGAACACCCCCCTATCCACATCGATGGAACAGTAGTAGAGAGGGTAGCAAGTTTTAAGTTCCTCGGCATACACATCACAGACAAACTGAATTGGTCCACTCACACTGACAGTGTCGTGAAGAAGGCGCAGCAGCGCCTCTTCAACCTCAGGAGGCTGAAGAAATTCGGCTTGTCACCAAAAGCACTCACAAACTTCTACAGATGCACAATCGAGAGCATCCTGGCGGGCTGTATCACCGCCTGGTACGGCAACTGCTCCGCCCTCAACCGTAAGGCTCTCCAGAGGGTAGTGAGGTCTGCAAAACGCATCACCGGGGGCAAACTACCTGCCCTCCAGGACACCTACACCACCCGATGTTACAGGAAGGCCATAAAGATCATCAAGGACATCAACCACCCGAACCACTGCCTGTTCACCCCACTATCATCCAGAAGGCGAGGTCAGTACAGGTGCATCAAAGCTGGGACCGAGAGACTGAAAAACAGCTTCTATCTCAAGGCCATCAGACTGTTAAACAGCCACCACCAACATTGAGTGGCTGCTGCCAACACACTGTCATTGACACTGACCCAACTCCAGCCACTTTAATAATGGGAATTGATGGGAAATGATGTAAATATATCACTAGCCACTTTAAACAATGCTACCTTATATAATGTTACTTACCCTACATTATTCATCTCATATGCATACGTATATACTGTACTCTACATCATCGACTGCATCCTTATGTAATACATGTATCACTAGCCACTTTAACTATGCCACTTTGTTTACTTTGTCTACATACTCATCTCATATGTATATACTCTACTCGATACCATCTACTGTATGCTGCTCTGTACCATCACTCATTCATATATCCTTATGTACATATTCTTTATCCCCTTACACTGTGTATAAGACAGTAGTTTTGGAATTGTTAGTTAGATTACTTGTTGGTTATCACTGCATTGTCGGAACTAGAAGCACAAGCATTTCGCTACACTCGCATTAACATCTGCTAACCATGTGTATGTGACAAATAAAATGTGATTTGATTTGATTTGAAAGTAATATTGGATATTCATTTAAATGCGGAATTGTAAAGAGATAGCCTTTATTCCCTAGCTTCACCATGGCAATACCTTACCTTGGGAGCAGGTATCGGACTGGTGGGTCTGCTGGAGCCATGCTGCCACCTTGCCGTTGACCCCTGGGGCTGCTGTGGGCGAAACCTCCATCTCCGCCTGGTAGACAGAGGCAGAGCTGGCATAGTGAGGGTACTGGAAATCACATGATTTGGGGACAGAGGAAAAGAGAGAAGAGAAGTCAAGTGTTAGAGAATTTTTATAAAGTCCTCTTGTTCTATTCAGAATATCACTTCATCTATTTTGGTGGGACCAGCATATATGTGGTTGTAGCACTGCGAGTAGCAGACCGCACTGACCACACTGCGAGAAGTAGACCGCACTGCATCATGCCCGTTTCTCTGTTCACTCACCATGCCTGGCATTGCAGTTTGGTTTCTCTGGGCTAGACTGGCCATGGCTGGCAACAACGTGCTGTTGCCCATGGTGAGGGCATGGAGGACTCCGTGGTGGACACCCAGGGCCTCGTTCTTCTTGAAGACACGATGGGCACACAGCTTGGTCAGCCATATGTAGAACAAGTCATTGCTCTTGGTCTAACAGGAGAGTGAATTTTACATTAATGGGGATATAGATGGATAAGAAACAGATGTGAAACAGAAACCGGTGCGCATGGCACCGACGACCATACCCCATTCAAAGGCACTTAAATATTTTGTCTTGCCCATTCACCCTCTAAATGGTACACATACACAATCCATGTCTCAATTGTCCCAAGACTTAAATATCCTTCTTTAACCTGTCTCCTACCATTCCTCTACACTGATTGAAGTGGATTTAACATCAATAAGGGATCATAGCTTTCACTTAGATTCACCTGGTCAGTCTGTCATGAAAAGAGCAGGTGCTCTTGATGTTTTGTATACTCAGTGTACCTTGAGGTGGTATAAATAGTCTCCATTGTCCAGATCGATGCGCTTGGACTTCTTGTTGATGGACATGACAGCGAGGCTAACATCCAGGGAGCCGTGGAGTTTTCCTCTCTGGATCTGACGAGTGGAACATTACAATGGATGAAAACCCTGCACTATTGTCCAATATGTATATAAAACAAGAACTCCGTAACCTGTAATGTTTACAATATGGCGCCGGACGATTTCAGAAAGATTGCCCTCATTACTTGAATTTGTGTTTTTAGTAGTGTGGATACATACATCCTGCTGTGTCTTTGAGTACTTGAAGATTCCTTTTTCCAACAGGAAGTACCTCTGAAAGAAAAGACCGAACCACATCAGACAGGGGTGTATTCATATGTGCACACCAGTAGCAAAACATTCTGCAACATAAAAAAAATATATATATATAAAAAATTTAAAAATACACTTTGCAATGAAAACAAGTTTAGTTTGGGAAACCCTGGATTAGTCCCTTCTAGCTGAGTATCTGCCATTTCCTTCCGTTTGGTTCCTAGTGAATACACCGCAGGAAGTCAGAAGTGATGGTGAAACACAACTAATTGGCTTTGACAACTGCGCTTCAGTTGGCTTGCCAAGTATAGTCTTCGCATTACCTTGTGCCAGCCCTTCATAGGGTACTTCCTCCTCTTCATCAAAAAGCCCTCACAGATACCAGGGACGCTCATGTCCAGCCCTGACCCGATCCCCGAACTCATGTCCATATGGTCTTCCAACACCTCCCAGTGGCTGGAGTACTATGGGGGGGGGGGGAGAAAAAGTTTTTCATATGTTGCATGGTCCATCAAGAACTTCATACTCAGTGGGTTGCATCCATAGACATATTCATGATGGTTATATACATCATTGGTTGCATTATGGTGTAGAGAGGAGACCCAATCATATACAAAGACGTGCACACCCCAAACACACTAAGATTATTTTCATCAAGAGGAACGACTCGGAAACTACCTGGCGGGTGTTGCGCGATGACCCAGCGCTGCCATCCCGCGAGTGGCCGACCTTGGATACTCCAGCGGGAGACTTGTCCAAACTGCTCATGACTGATTGGCTGCTGTTGAGTGAGGGTGGGCACACCCGAGGGTCCATCATTGCGATTGGTCGCTAAAAGTATGTCTGCTTTTCGGAAAGGTTCCCTCTGAGGAGGAAACACAGCTCTGTGGAGACAAAGTTACAGTAAAGTGAGGCGACATTAAAAAAAAAACACGGCGGTCATTTTACTGGTTTCACATTTGGCAACTTCATAATCTTTAACTGTCCCATTTTTCAACCATGAGAAATCAGCCTTCAATTCAAGTGGTCAGGAACACACGTGTGCTGCCCCTGCTGCAGTTGGCCCTTGGATCATGAGTAAAGGAGAAGAATGAGAGACAACCTTCACCCCATCCACCCCTCAACTTCATGGATGACTTGGCCTGATAAAAGACCATGGTGGACAAACCGGTAGTAGACAAGGTCCAGGAATACTGACCAAAGAATATGACGACACAACATCAACAATGATTCAAAGATACTGACAATTAAAATTGTTAGTAGTATTTTCAAAAACACGCTAATGTTTTTAATTTCAGTAAAACAATATTTTCCCGAAAAAGTTTAAATTAGAGACCAAACCTGCAGCAGCGTGTGGGATTATCAAAAGTAACAAAACAGACAATCTACAGTAAAAAACAACAACAAAAAAACAAAGGTTTATAAAAATAAATTAAAAAACACTACCGGTCAAAAGTTTATTTACTATTTTCTACATTGTAGAATAATAGTGAAGGCATCAAAACTATGAAATAACACATATGGAATCATAGAGTAATGAAAAATGTATTGAAGGAGTTCCCACATATGCTGAGCAATTGTTTGGCTGCTTTTCCTTAACTCTGTGGACAAATTTCCACCAGTCTAATGTCCATCGCTTGTGTTTACTGGCTAAAGCCAGTCTCTTCTTATTGGTGTCCTTTGGTAGTGGTTTCTTTGCAGCAATTCGACAATGAAGGCCTGATTCACACAGTGTCCTCTGAAAAGTTGATGTTGAGATGTCTGTTACTTGAACTCTGAAGCATTTATTTGGGCTGCAATTTCTGAGGTTGGTAACTAATGAACTTATCCTATGCAGCAGAGGTAACTCTGGGTCTTCCTTTCCTGTGGCGGTCCTCATGAGAGACAGTTTCATCATAGCGCTTGGTTTTTGCGACAGTACTTGAAGAAACTTTCAAAGTTCTTGAAATGTTCCATATTGATTGACATTCATGTCTTAAAGTAATGACATTTCTCTTTGCTTATTTGAGCTGTTCTTGTCATAATATGGACTTGGTCTTTTACCAAATAGGCCTATCTTCTGTATACCTCCCTACCTTGTCACAACACAATGAATTGGCTCAAACGCATTAAGGAAAGAAATTCCACAACATAAGGCACACCTGTTAATTCAAATACATCCCAGGTGACTACCTCATGAAGCTGGTTGAGAGAAAGCCAATAATGTGCCAAGTTGTCAGATATAAAATATATTTTGATACTACATGATTCCATGTGTCATAGTTTTGACGTCTTCACTATTATTCTACAATGTAGCAAATAGTCAAAATAAAGCAAAAACCGTTGAATGAGTAGGTGTTCTAAAACTTCTGACCGGTAGTGTACATGCATAAAATATAAACACAAGACGTAACGTGTTGGTCCCATGTTTCATGAGCTGCAATAAAAGATACCAGAAATGTCATACGCACAAACATATTATTTCTCTTAAATTGTGCACAAATTAGTTTACATCCCCGTTAGTGAGCAGGTCTCCTTTGTCAAGATAATCCATCCACCTGGCATACCAAGAAGCTGATTCAACGGCATGATCATTACAAAGGTGCACCTTGTGCTGGGGGCAATAAAAGGCCACTAAAATGTGCAGATTTTTTTCCACAATGCCACAGATGCCTCAAGTTTAGAGTGTACAATTGGCATGCTTATTGCAGGAATGTCCGCCAGAGCTGTTGCCAGAGATTGAATGTTCATTTCTCTACCATAATCCTCCTCTAACGTTGCTTAAGAGAATTTGGAAGTACGTCTAACCGGCCTCACAGCCACACGTGTATGGCATTGCGTGGGTGAGCGGTCTGCTGATGTCAATGTTGTGAATAGAGTGCCCCATGGTGGCGGTGGGATTATGGTATGGGCAGGTGTAACGGATGTGAAACGGCTAGCTTAGTTAGCTGTGGTGCGCGCTAAATAGCGTTTCAATCGGTGACGTCACTTGCTCCGAGACCTTGAAGTAGTGGTTCCCCTTGCTCTGCAAGGGCCGCGGCTTTTGTGGAGCGATGGGTAACGATGCTTCGTGGGTGACTGTTGTTGATGTGTGCAGAGGGTCCCCAATTGCCTTTTATCGGTTAGCAATTTGAATGCACAAAAATACCGTGATGAGATCCTGAGGCCCATTTTTAAAGGTCTCTGTGACCAACAGATGCATATCTGATTTTATGTCATGTGAAATCCATACCATACCCTACCCTGATGAAGACAGCTTGGCTGTCGAAACGTTGGTAATTACATTTTTGCATCTGAGCGCCTAGAGTGTGCGGCTCTTTTATCTTCAAGTTATCTACTCCGCTAGCCAGCACCTCGCCTAAATAGGTGTGCGTTTCTTTTTCTTCTAGATGTGAAATCCATAGATCAGGGCCTAATGAATTTATTGACCGATGTCCTCATATGAACTGTAACGCAGTAAAATCTTTGAAATTGTTGCATTTATATTTATTCGGCACACACACACACAACAATAAACAAAAACATACATAGACAAGACAGACAACATTTACATAGTGCCTTCAGAAAATATTCATACCCCTCGACTTATTCCATATTTTGCTGTGTTACAGCCTAAACTCAATTGATTAAATACATTTCTCTCACCCATCTACACACAATACCCCATAATGACAAACTGGTTGAATACTTCAAAAAAGCTGAATTGTCTTCATTTTTAACAGATTTGTAAAAAATGTCTAAAAACACAATTCCACTTTAACGTTAGTTAGGTGTGTCAGCAAGTGACAAAAAAATCTAAATGCAACACATTTTAAAATTCAGGCTGCAACAGTATGTAGAAAAAGTTCATGGGTGTGAATACTTCGACAAACATAAGCAACACCACACTTGCTCAGACCCATATGTTCCCACCGTATCCACACCCAATGTCTGTAACGCTTGTATGACTCTGCCCAACGTGACTTCAAATTATTTGTCTGTAGCCAGATTGTTTTCTCTCCAGTATTTAAATAAAGCACACGATGCCTCCATTCTCTTAACGTTGGGGTATCATTTGACCCCCCTGTATTTAAGTAATAGCTTCTTAGATAAAAAAAGTGTTGATTTTTTTTTGTCTAACCCATTGAGAACATCGCCACACACTCATATGCCACGTCTTGAAATGTGCATAGACGGATTAAAGTAAATTTACATTGTAAAACTTCTGACAGACAGCATCCCAACGCCGCCCATAAGTGACTTTACAGCCCTCGCAGAAGACACGAACAAAGACGTGTCATCGTTAGTTTTACACTTAAGACATGGCTCTGTCGTTGTGCTGAAGAATGTGAATTCTCTCTTGTACAATCAATTCTATACATTAGTTTACTGGATATTTCATACATTTGTTATCTATAATTGTGTTCATTTCCCAACACTCTCCATATTGTGCTAATATCAGTTATTTAAGACTTGGTTCTAATACTTTACAACAACAAAAAATCTAAGTGATTGTCAGTCGATAGGCTCTCTGCACGGTTGTGTATATCTTACCCATCATATATGGTCGACTTTTTCCCTGACTCAAATAGGATTCCCACAACATTGCTCTGATGTCCAAAAACATTCAGATTGAAATTGTGTGTGATAAAACTTAAATTGCATACACTCTATTTGAAAATGCCTAATTCCTAATTCAACCATTAAATAATTATTTCCTATTAACACCTCATGTGCCTTTAGTTTCCCCATGTGTGCCCAATTTATTGGTGAATTCTGAAAAGCCATCCAAGGATTGTTCCCCAAGGTTGTGCTTTTAGGGAGTGATATTGGTTCTTGTAGAATCCGTTTCATTTTTTCCCCATGATGTTAGTCTTCTTAACTATGAAGTTGTTCATGTTCTTACCGCCATCCTTGGAAAATAGACATGTGTAAAGATTGAGGGTGAGCATGTGCATCTTCATTAGTTACCCATTGTTCCTCTTTGGTGAATTTCACCACCCTGGCTGGCGAGTTGATACAATTTCAAATCTGGAAGGTTAAAACCACCTTCAGATTTAGGGACATGTAAATCTTTTCGTATTTCATTCTAGGAGTTTTATTTGTCCATATGAAGTCTTACGGCAGAGTAAACTTAAAAAAAAAAAAAAAGTCTTCGGTGGGGTAATTGGTATTAGCAAAAATAAATATTAAAAAAGCCATGCCATTCTAAAATAGATTCTACCTGTAAGATTTGGGGAGATTGCTCAATTTAATTAGATCTGCTTTCATGTTGTCAAGTAATGGGATAAAGTTAACTTTATAGACTTGTCACTTAAGCATCCCGAGTAATTACATTCTTTTTATTTTTAAGATTAGTTATTTTCCCCCTATTGCCATTTCCCTTTTTCCCCCACATGCATTTTACATCCTGAGATTTTAGAGTACTCCGAAGTGTTGAACTATCAATATTAGTCAAGTAAAAATCAGGAGATCGTCAGCAAATAAGCTAATGTTTATATTCATGTTTACCAATACCTGTTTGGGTCCTCCCTAATTCTTTCTGTAAGCGGTTCAATTGCCAGAGCAAACAGGATGTGGGAAAAGAGGACATCCATGTCTCATGCCCCTTTCTGAAGCCATTTATTCAGATACTGTGTATATTTTTGCTTTAGGATATTTACATAATATGTTTATAAATGTATTATTTCAGCTGGAAAGTTAAATGCTTCCAAAGTTTTGAACAGAAAAGGCCACTCAAGACAAAAAGCCTTTGGCATCAGCCATTATTGGTAAGTTTACATCTTGTTTTTTTGTGTATTATACTGAAACATGGTCTTGTATTTGTTTGTAAGTGTCTATTTTTAATAAACCCTGTTTGATTAATATGTCAGCAAACGCAGGCATGAGATTCTGAACCTACACATCCATGCATAACCGAACAAAATATGAAAGACAAGTATTGTAATTTTTTATTCCGTAAATTATTGATATCTATCAACAATGACAAGCCACCCAAGTCTGACAACTTGGAAGGAAAATTACAGAGGATGATAGCGGACGATATTGCCACTGCTATTTCTGCAATCTAAGTCAACAGGAAAGCGTGTGCCCTCAGGGCTTTGGAGGGAAGAAAAAATAGTTCCATCAAATAGCCAACCAATCAGCCTGTTACCAACCCTAAGTAAACTTTTGGAAAAAAATGTTTGACCAGATACAATGTTGTTTCACAGTAAACAAATTAACAGATTTTCAGAATGCTTATAGGGAAGGGCATTCGACATGTATGGCACTTACACAAATGACTGATTGGCTGAAAGAAATGTGTATAAAGATGGTAGGAGCTGTTTTGTTAGACTTTAGTGCAGCTTTTGATATCACTAATGAACATTTTTGCTCTCCATGGGCCAGCCGTGCTGCTCTGTTCTGGGCCAAGTGTAATTTTCTAAAGTCCCTCTTTGAGGCACCTGACCATATGACTGGACAGTAGTCCAGGTCCAAAAAACCGAGGTGCTGTAAGACCTGCCTTGTTGATAGCATTGTTAACAAGGCAGAGCTAGGCTTTATTATGTACAGATCTCTCCCAATCTTAGCTATTGTTGCTTTGACCATTTATAGTGTAGAATACAGGGTTACTCCAAGCAGTTTAGTCTCCTCAGCTTTCTAAATTTCCACATTATTCATTACAAAATTTAGTTGAGGTTTAGTGAACAAGTTGTCCCAAATACAATGCTTTTAGTTTTTGAAATATTTAGGACTATTTGTTTCCACCCATTTTGAAACTGACGGCAGCTCTTTAAGTGTTGCAGTGATTTCACTTGTGGTAGCTGATGTGTTTGGTATTGAGTCATTAGCATACATAGACATGCCGAGCCAGTCACAGGTCATTAGTCAAGATTGAAAAAAGGGGCCTAGGCAGCTGCCCTGGGGAATGCCTGACTCTACCTGGAGTATGTGGGAGAGGCTTCCATTGTGTATAATATGCATGTCAAATCTCTCCTGGCTCAAAGGTGCATTTGTGAGAAGCATTGACATGTTGAATGTTCATTTAAACTACTAGGACACAGTTCAGACACCCATGCATACACCATAAGACATGCCCAACTGAGGTCTCTTCACAGTCACTAAGTATAGAACAGACTATGGGAGGTGCACAGGACTACATGGAGCTCTATTCCACATCAAGTAACTCATGCAAGCAGTGAAATCAGGTTTGCAAAAAACCTATAAAAATCCACCTTACAGAACAGCGGGGACTGTGAAGAGGCACAGACACATGCACAGGATAACATACGTACTATACCAGCAATTGTCAAACTCGGTCCTCGGCACCCCTAGGGGTGCCCGTTTTGATTTTTGCCCCAACACTACACAGCTGATTCAAATGATTGCAGCTTGATTATTAGTTCATTATTTTTTTTAAATCAGCTGTATAGTGCTAGGGCAAAAAAACATGAACCACTTGGGTACCTGAGGACAGAGTTAGGGAAACCCTACACTGCGCACGCACGCACACACACACACACACACACACACACACACACACACACAGTGTTGTAGATATGTGGTAGTAGAGTAGCAGCATGTGGGTGCACACTTAATGCGTTTTGAAATGCCTTGACAGCAGATAATGGGGATCCATAATAAATAGAAATGTCTCATGTCTGGTAAGACTTGTGCCATTCTGTTGCTTATGGGTTTTGTTCTTATTTTGTTGCAATATATGAATGCATGGGTCTGTAATCTGCAGGGGACTCGACAGATTTTCCTGGTTTTAATATAACTGAAATAACTAGTTACATGGAACTCGGAAGCACTGAATCGAGTGACTGGTGTTGTCATTTGGAGTAAAACTTTCCATTTTTTGTGATTTAAAAAAAATTCTGCTGACAGTTGTTTCAGGGTTGAGTCCAAGAAGGCTGTAGAATCAGTCCAACATAATTCTGATTGATATAGACGTTCATCGTGACTTTCAAAATTGTTATGTACAGCTTTGTTACTAATTAAAGCATTTGTATCCTTAGCTTTTAAAGTTATAACTGGTTTGGTGTGTACTCATTTTGTGAGAGCTGCAAGTGTTTACCAGGTTTATTTACCATTAGGCTTTATTTAGTAGGCTTTATTTGAGTTTAATCTGTAGTTGTTGGCTTTCTTCAAAAGTAAAATATCATATTCCTGCTTAAATTCTTCTTTATCTTGTAAAGATTTATGGGCTTTTTCTAAGAGAGTAATTTATTTCTCTTTAATTTGAATTTCTAACTCAGATTGAACTTTTTCTGAGTATGAGATTATCATTCCCCTAATGTACGCCTTAAAAGCATCCCAAATAATATTAGGGGGTCTGAGTTTCTCGTCTTTGTCTACACGTGTAATAGTAAAGGACTTTATTCTCTTGTTTACATATTTAATCAATTAAACACGTAAAGTATATAATATATCACAACATAGGCCCGTTACTGTTCTCTTGGATACTTGTGTTGGATGGTATAAAGGAACTATTATCTGGTTACCAAGCAAGGTTGTGCTGCACATCAAAGATGGGAGGGGAGCCAAGACGGAAAGTAGGTTGCACACCCCAATACCATACATACAGGACAGCCACGGCAACCACGCGTCATCTTCATATCGCTGTTATTTTGAGTGACAACCAAATGAGAGGCCTCGATCCAGGCTGGACATCAATAATGAAACTGTAACAAGTGATCGCTTTTGCGCTTTTTTGTGTGTGTGTGTGTGTGTGGGGGGGTAATGCAGTTGATGACCGCATGTTTAAGGGCAACATTCACATGAAAGTAAAATGACCAACATTGAAGCCATGCATCCAATAAACAGATCAGTACTTTATTATTATTATTAAATTATTTCCTTGTTTAGGAGTCGTCCTCTGAAGTTCAGATGCCAAACGATGGAAGACGTTCCCTGGATGCTTTTGTATTCAACACCACCTGGCTGGGACCTCAGTGACAGTAGGCCTATAGGCAAATCATCCTTTATTGCCTAGCCTGGTGATAATGTATATGGTTCTAGCGATAGAACCTAGGATAAGATCCTCTTCGTCACTTCGACTTGATTTTGGCAGCTATATTAGATTTAGATGTAGTATTCGTTTTAGTCTTAAAATACATTTTTGGTCTCAGTCACATTAGTAATTTAATCCCGCGTTAGTTTTAGTTATCAGTCGACAAACTCGAAGAAAAAAAAATGGAGTATAGTTTTAGTCAGTCATAGGTCACATAATAGGTCAGAGCATT